>NW_004444035.1:3628253-3667715 GCF_000243295.1 Trichechus manatus latirostris | reverse complement strand
ATGTGTATTTCCCCCCGCAAAAAAAGGTTGAGAAGTTAGAGGGTTGACATGTTGTGGGGTTGTTAACCAATGTCATAAAACAATATGTGTACTACTGTTCCATGAGAAACTATTTGTTCTGTAAGCCTTCACCTGAAGTACAATAAAAAAAAAAATCCTATGAATAAATGGACAAAGTTATTGTCTAAAATTCACTATATAACTTTTCTGTATTATTAACTCAACTAGATAAAAATGAAGATATTGAACATTCTGGACCTTATTCCTATTAATAAAAAATTATAAACACACAGCTGTCAAACACAGATCAGAAAGTATTAAGAGCTCAATTTATTATTTGGAGAAAATGACAAGATTAAATACAGTATAATTTTTTGGCAAAACATAAAGCCAGTTAGGCCAGGGAATATTTAGAACTTTATTCAGAGAACCTCAAAGGGCTATCATAAAGCATTTCTCTAACTTGTAACCATTTTCTCTGGTATAGATAAAATATATGACTCAGAATATAACAGTAATTTTAAAAAATATATTTTTAAGTTCAGGGTCTTATGAAAAATATAAAATCTATTTCTTCAGTCAGTTAAAAATTACACCAAACCCCAGCTCAAGATACCCTTATATTGTTTAATTAAATAGTAAATTTGTTACAAAATAATTATATTTTACGCTTATCTATATAACTTTGACGTATTTTTTAGTATCCTAAGTAGTTAGTGGAGCCCTGTGAGTCAGTGCTTAAGAACTCAGCTGCTAACCAAAAGGTCGCCAGTTCAAATCTGTCAGGCACTCTTTGGAAACCCTATGGGGCAATTCTACTCTGACCTCTAGGGTTGCTATGAGTCAGAATCAACTGGATGGCAATGGGTTTGGTTTTCGTTTTGGTTTAAGTAGTTAGTACAGCAAATAATTGGTCCTTTAATATCCTCTCTCTCTCTCTCTCCCTCCTTCCCCTATAAAAGCATAAAAACCTCTCCCTCTCTCTCTATACATATACATATATATATGTGTATGTATGTAATTTTTTGTAGAGGATTTCAATGTAAGAGTTATATCTAGAGATATAAAATTGAATAAAATAAAATCCTTCATCTCAAAAGTTTCATTTCTAGTTATTTAAGAGTTAAATGGAATAAACTCTTTGAAGTATCATAGACATACGAATTAGGTATAAAGCAGGTGCAAGGGAATACGTGCTTCTTTCTCCCTGAGTTAGGAAGGACCAGGGGATCATATACAGTGACATTAAAGAAGTTACAATAGAATTGAATATTAAAAAAATAGGAAGGGACAGACATAAAAACAAATTAAATTGGAATAACTGTTCAAATTTAAAAGTCAGGAAAAGAATAAAGAAAATATGAGGAAGGTAAACATGATTTTTCCATTTTTGGCCACTTATTGTATGCCAGATATCATACAAATTGCCCTGCATGTTTTACCTCACAGTATCTTCATTATAGCCCTGTAATATAAGCAATAGAATGATCCAATTTTGCGTATGAGGAAACTGTGTATAGGAAATTTAAACAAATTGTCCAAAGAAAAACGCTTTGGCAAGGATGAGGAGAAATTGGAACCCTCAACTATTTCTAGTGGAAATGTAAAATGGTCCAGCAGCTGTGGAAAAGTCTGGTGGTCCCTCAAAATGTTAAACATAGAATTACCGTATGACTCAGAAATTCCACTCTTAGGGATTTACTCAAAAGACTTGAAAGCAGGAACTCAAACAGATACTTGTACGTCAATGTTCATGGCAGCACTATTCACAACATCCAAAGATGGAAACAAACCAAATGTCCATCAGTGGATGAATGGACCAGCAAAATGCGATATATCCATACAATAGAATATTATTCAGCCATGAAGAGAAATAAAGTTCTAGTTTATGCTACCGTATGGACAGAACCTTGAGAATATTATGCTGAGTGAAATAAGTCAGACACGAAAGGACAAATATTGTATGATCCCACTTATACAGAATATCTAGAACAGGCAAATGCATAGAAACCAAGGTAGATTAGTGTTTACCAGAGGCTGGGGGAAGAGGAGAATGAGGAGTTAAAAAAAAATGTTACCCACATGTCACTTGTTGGGCTGTTTAAGGAGGATTTTTTATCCTTTTTTTTCCATTTTTCTAGTATTTTATAATAACCTTACTGTGATTTTATAAGCATTAAAACCTCCTTAAAAATAATACACCAAAGACTCATATGCAAGGTAACACCTGGGGAAAATACTTGAGTATTCTTGTTTATGAAATAATAATCTACCTCCTAAGACTAGTGGGATTTTTGTGAGAAACAAGAGAGGTATAAGATGTTCTGATAATAATTTAAAAGATATAAAAGAGGCAGGGTTTTATTAAGTCTTTTAGAGTACGAAGGTGCCACTTAAGCATTTTGACAGTTATTTTAAATCTTTCATTTGGACACCATTAGTGTACTAATTGGAGCCCTGGTGGCGCAGTAGTTAAGAGCTCAGGCTGCTAACCATAAAGGTCGGCAGTTCAAATCCACCAGCAGCTCCTTGGAAACCCTACGGGGCAGTTCTTCTCCGTCCTATGGGGTCGCTATGAGTTGGAATCAACTCGATGGCAATGGGTTTTGTTTTTTGTTTTTTTTTTTAATTTCCTAAGAGTCCAGAATAATTAATGACTGTCACAAGTTATTTGGAAGTATTTTATTTTGGAATCTGAAAACATACATTAAGTCAATAATTATATTTTTTTGAAAAATTGAGTGGTTCACATGAGCCCTGTAATCCTAATTTGACAGCAAAGGATGTCAAGTACTGCTATTGCCAGTATGACTTCTACAATTGTCTCTCTGTGACTGCAATTAGTACCACTGTCACCATTATTACAGACAGAAGTTTACATAATTCTAGATGCTCTATTTTCAACTGTTGACTGTCAATGCTGCAAAAGACTACCAGAAAAATTTGTCACAAGAAAACTAAGTTCCTTACACTCACTGCAGGAAAGGAGAGCACCAACTCGACATAGGCTTAGCAGTCTCAAAAGGAGGAAGTCAGAAGAAGACATTTATATTGTTTTAGGGTCCAGGACGTGTGATTTTTTTAAGGTGGTTCTCTAAAGGCTTAAAACCATCTGGGATTCCACAGAAATTATGATCTACAGCTCTGGATTGTCAGATACAGCAAGGATAGGATCTTGAAGCGAACCTTGATAAGCTCTTTCAGTTGGTTCTCAGTCTTATATCTCAAGAGAAAGTATTTCTCGGAGCTAGTGTTTAAGTTAATTTTGCTTGTTTCCATTGATTTTTAACATAGGGCTAGAATTAGTTTCATAACCGCGAGCTTGAGGAAATAGTAAAGAATTAGATGACAAATTTGGATACTTCAGAACAAAAAGATCAGAAAAAGTATTGGAAAATAAACGTAGCAATCAAAATGATTGCTAACAAAGAAAAAAATCAAATCTGTATATGCATGCATACATAATATGATCATATGAAACAAAGTTATGCATATTTGCAAAGTATGAATATTAAATACAGTTGTCCCTCAGTATCTGCAGGGGATTGGTTCCAGGGCCCCATTGGATACCAAAATCCAGGGAGGCTCAAGTCCCTTATATAAATGTAATCTACGCACATTCTCCCATTTACTTTAAACCATCTCTAGATAACATATAGTACATAATACAATGTAAATGCTATGTAAATAGTTGTTTCATCACAATTGCAGACTTGCTCTGGAAGGCAGCCTTTCTCTTCTATGAGTTTCTGAAGCTCTTCTGGGAATACTGATGCTGCCCTAAAGTTCTTGAGACTGGAGCACTTTACAGAGCTAGCCAGCCCTCCTTACTCCCCTGACATTCCTTCCTCTTGCTCCCATCAACCTCCTCACAGTTAGCTTTGGAGGGATTGCTTTGACCACTTCATTGTTTTTTAGGAGCCATTTTTGCACAGAGACAAAGGATGCAGGCAACATAAGTAGCCAATGAAGGAGACGCAAGGCAAACAACAAGTGCTGGAGAGATACTGAGCATCTGTGAAATGATGGGAGGCTACAGCAGAGTGTGTCTACACATCACTTCATTTGCATGGATGCAGCTTGTCCTCCATGCATGGCAAATTCAATTTAGCTTTTTGCAACATTTTTTCCCCCAATATTTTCTATTTGTTGTTGGGGTTGAACCTGAGGGTGCAGAACTTGCTGATACAGGGCACCAACTGTATTAATAAAAGAAGTTTATGGTTTGGACAGCCTTGAAAAGGAGAGAGAATGTTACATACTTTCCAGTATTAGAAGCTTGATTCCAAAGGAATAAACTCTCTGGTCAGAGCAGCGTAGATTAGAAGTGGTTTTGTAAGAAGTGCTTAATTCTAAGCCTTTGCCTTTGTGTCATGGCCATCTTCTGAGTTATGACTTAGGAAAACCAAGTTTGGATATTACTTTCGATTTACTATTTATCCCTATACAGCAGGGAAGCCATCAGAGAAGGCTTGCCGGAATAAATAGCAGTATTTCTTTACAAATTTCTATATGACATCTCTTTACCCCTGTCATTTTTTTTTCTGTTTTTCTTATTGCTCATTTTTGTTTATCTTTCCCTATTGCACTACATTTTAAATAATGGTTTTTTTGAGAGTAAATATTGCTACTTTCAGACACATGTCATTAATGAAACTCGTTTGAAAGTAACATTTTGTTTAGAAGTTTCAAAATGTCATTTTAAGAACATGGGCATTAGAGTCAGTTAAGCCTGGTTTAACTCCTGGATCTACATTTACCATTCATGTGCCCTGGATCATTTACATAACCTATTGAAGCCTCTGTCTTCTCTGCTCTAAAATGGGAATAATGACATTGCTTATGGGGCTGACGTAAGGAATAAATGAGATGCTGAAAGTCAACTGCTTAATGTTTAGTAAGGTTTCGGTAAATGTCAACGAGGTGTAGCAGTTTTACTACAGTTCACCAGACGACACAAATCTTTGAGCTTTATAAAATATTATAGAGAATGACTCACATATTATGTCATAAAAAAACCAAAGTGAATAATGTGCTTATGAGCTATATGTTTCAACATTCTTGTATTATTATGTCATTTATGTTTCACTCCAAGATGGCAAGAGATGATCTCAGAATCAAATTTATGCAAAGTAGCAACACTTTATTGTTATGTCCTGATGGAAACCCAAATTATTTTTCATATTTTTAATAACAGTCCGTTAATTTGAATAGAGATTTATGACAAAAGTTAATTGAATTTATTTTATATCTGTCTTCAAAAGCATAGATTTAAATATAAGCACTTCTGAAATGGTTACTGAGCAATTTCAGGACGTATTGTTTGCTTTTTTTCGACACACTCTTTTGAAAAGTATGATTTTAAAAAAATGTACGTTCTGTTTATTTTGCTAACCTTGAGGCTGTGAAAAGGAACTCACATTTAAATAGCAATATGGTGGAAACTGGAGCCCTCAGGGCTAGAAGAAGATTCAGAAAGACATTTAGACAAAATTCAAGTACTTACTAGCTCTGCAAGCTGGGAAGACTTCTCAACTGAGTGGTGTTAGCAGCAGGAACATGCTATCAACCATATAAAAGTCCACATCTCTACAAGAGAGAAAACAAAGGAACTGGTTTTTACTATATATTTTCCTGTAAGATACTTCAAAGTAGCTGTAACATAGTACTTATATGACCTGAATGTAGAGTAGATGATAATTTTTTAGAGAACTCCGCATTGGAAATGACCTCTAAGAGTGGAATCAAGATAGCACCAGCACATTTGTTGCCATTGTTACCATCTATTAGCATGGAGCAAAATGCACAGCCCAATTCTGTAAGAAATTCCCTTTGCCTTTATTTGATTCAAGGATACAATCAGAACAGGCATTTCGGAGACTTCTTCATTGCTTTGAAGGATACGGGAGGTAGCAGTGACATAAGAAGGCTTCTCTCCTTCCAAAAATAAATAAGAGGATGACAGAGAGCCAATAACCATTTACACACTGATTTAACAAACATATATGGAGGCCTGTTACGTAAAGGGCAAGTAACTAGGTGCTGAGCATGGTTATGACTAAAGCCAATAAAGAATCTACTTCATAAAATGTATCATCTGTTATGGAGGACAAATAATAAACAAGTAAACAAAAACGTCTATAAAAACTGCAATTTTGAAAATCTATGAAGGAAAGAAAGTAGGTGCTTTAATAAAGAATATCAAGGAATCTACAGGGTCACTACAGGAGCCCTGATGGAGCATTGGTTAAAGCCCTCGACTGCTAACAGAAAGGTCAACATTAGAACCAATTTAGCCATTCTGCAGGAGAAACATATGGCAGTCTGCTTCCATAGAGATTTACAGCCTTGGGAACACTATGGGGTCTCTATGAGTGGGAATCAACTCCACAGCAGTGGGTTATTTGGTTTTACAGTTCTCTAACAGGAGCCCTGGTGCCAGTGATTAACGGCTGGACTGCTAACCAAAGGTCGGTAGTTCAAACCCAGCAGCTGCTCTTCAGTCTGCTTCTGTAAAGATTTACAGCCTTGGAAACCCTATGGGGTAGTTCTACTCTGTCCTATAGGGTGGCTATGAGTTGCAATCGACTTGATGACAACTTTTTTTTTTTTAATAAGGTCGCTATGAATCAGAATCAACTTGATGGTAACAGGTTTGGTTTAAAGGGAGGGAAAGAGTGTTTTGATTCATGTTCAAGAGAAGGCCCTCAAAGGAATAGTAATCAATATTGAGACCTGACAAATTAGGAGGGGCAAGTTTTGCAAACAGCAGGTGAAGAGAATTCTAAATCACTGGTGGACATATGCAAAAGTCCTAAAGTGGGAAAGACCTTGCTGTATTCTGTGTAGAGGGTGACAGGCCGAAGCTGGAGATAGAAGCAGTAACAGGTCACAGAGGTCATTGGAAGGCATAGTGAGAACTCTTGTTTTCAATTAAAAACAAAAATTATTGGAAAGGTATTGAAGTTTTACAACAGGAAGATTTTTAACCTTTTTATTTGATTTTTTTTCCCCTAGTATCTGGGGATTACTTTAAAAAAAGCCCTGCGACTCAATGACAGACGGACGAGTGGGCTACCACCGAAATGCAAGGGAAATGATAGTGGTTTGAACCAGTATTGTAAGGTGGAAATAGAGGAAACTGGATGAATTTAAGATGTCACTGGAGATGGAAACAACAGAACTTTCTTTTGGACTCGGGGAATGAGAATATTCCAAAAGTAAAGCACTCATTTTATTCAATAGAGCAGTTTAGAGGACAATGGTAACATTTACATGGACAGGAAAAATTGAGAAGGAACGTGGGCCAATATGAAGTAGTTGTCACCTTACTAGTGTTTGTTCTTTCTTTTTGATATATGTTGAAAACTCCAGAGTGTTTCAGATGGAATGTGAGTCTGGGAGTCTTTCAGAAAATTAAAGAATGTAAACTATTCCATTTGTTAAGTCCTCTGTGCTTAGAGCAAACACCTTTGATTTTCATCTCCTCTCGTTTTCACTCAAATTTCCCACCAGAGGTTTAAAAAAATGCAAAAGTGAAGTTGTATAATTACCAACTTTAGTCTTCATAATTTACAAGTGCTTGTTAAAATGGTTAATTGTGTTTCTACATTTCCCTGTAATTTGTATTTCATTTGGAAGTATTTAAAACGTGTAAGAACAAATATTTTAAGCAAATTTAGTTACAAGTTAAATTAATTTGTTTTGTAAATCACTAAGTTCTTGAACTGAATTGTGAATAAAGGGTTCATTGATCACATAGCAATAGTTTTAGTCATATACAAAACCAAATGCATTGCTGTCAAGTCGATTCTGACTCATAGCAATCCTATAGGGTTTCCAAAGAACAACTCATGGATTCGAACTGTCAGCCTTTTGGCTAGAAGCCAAGCTCTTAATCACTGTGCCACCAGGGCTCCAAAAACCAAACCTGTTGCTGTTGAGTCCATTCTGACTCATAGTGACCCTATAGGACAGAGTAGAACTGCACCATAGGGTTTCCAAGAAGCCACTGGTGGATTTGAACCGCTGACCTTTTGGTTAGCAGCCTGAGCTCTTAACCACTGTGTCACCATATGTTTCTTGTATAATTTCTAATGTGGGTTAAAAAATGAGAATTAAGAAAAATAATCAAACTTAATGAAATCAAAACAAAAGAAAACCACTCCCAATAATAACCCCAACAACAACTCCAACAAAAACCCAAAATTCTGCTTAACTTGGTTGAACCCAGAGTAGTGTCAGCTGGAACGCCTATAACCACCTGGAATCCATTCCTTTTAATAGAATCCTAACGTCCTTTGGAAGATTGTTTTTACCCATAACGTGCAGTGTTTCTGGTGTGATCAACAACGAGTTCATCTTTTTGATCAATTTATCAAGAGATAGTGACTGTTTTTTGCAACCAAACAACCTAAATTAATTCTTCCTAGCCATTTTCATATATTGGCACATGTAGAAAAGAACCCACAATTTTTTTAGCATTTGGGGGAATATTAATGAGACTGATCATAGCCGTCTCTAGACACGCAATGCCCTGCTCAGACGCCCCAAGCACTAACGTATTCTGTACGTCCTCACTCTCCTGTAACCAAACCATGGTATACCAGCGAGCACGAGTGGGAAGCTCTGTCCTAACTGATACTCCCATTGTTTCCTAGATTGACTTCAACACATCTTTTCTTCACCCTCTTAATACTTATAAATATGAAGTGGAGCAAACATTTCGAGTAACATGAGTGTCGACATCACCATACCCTGCTCTGCTGTATCATAACGTCAGACCCTTCTTTGCTGCGCCAAATCTCAGGTGCAGCACAGCAAATATGGGATCTACTCTCAGGTCATCCAGGATTTTTAGACAGCCAGGAGGCCATTAGAAAAAAGGGCACCAAAAACTAATACGGATTGCTCCATAAACATCAAGTCCTTTCCATCAGAGCCTGCAAACACATTAGCACATGGAAAGCAGTTTTTATTACTTATATTAAGAAGTAGACAGAATACAACAGGTGACCAGTGCCCCCAGCTCAAAAGTGATGATGACTTTTCCATGCACACCCTACTTTGTGTCATGGGTGAGAGACTTAAATGAGACAGTTACATGACACACTGATCCTCCCTGGTTTCTGAAAGCAGGCCCGGTGGATACAGATTTTTCCACACCTGTCCTCCACCTGGCATCCTGGCTGAGGGACACAGTGGGAGCCTACCATCTGCTGTCTCCTCCTGGCCACGTAGGTCCACTTAGGTGGGCTGTAAGCTTAATGCTACCTGTGCCCCGCGAGCCCCATAGCTGAGGAGACAAAGAAAACTTCCTCTCTCAGCTGGTTTATACACCTAGCATATGTGACTAATTGTATATTTTAACCCTGCTAACAAATATGAGGCCTCAGTGTGGATGGGGAAATGGAGAGGATGATTTGTTCTGAGGCCTAAAGATGCCAGCAGGGAGAGAAACGGAGAAAACCATGGCCACCTGGCTTGTCCAAAGGTCTGCCTCTTTACATAACGCCATTGGCAATACTGGTATAAGGAACCACGGGAAATGGCACTACGTGTACAATAGTCCTTTTCTCAAAGAATGTGTGCTCATTGCTGTCCTCTTGGATTCAAACAGACTCTGACCATTATCTATAATGCATTTTTGCAAAACATTATGCAAAATACATTTAAAATTCAAGATGACTTGTATGGTGGCCTACGTTGTTGAGAATGTAGGGATGAATTAAGACAGTGTTTCATGGTTTATGCTCTCATGTTTATTTTCTGATAGCCAGACTTTTAAAACTATTACCTTAAGCCAATTTTTAGGATATATATCTTTTCTTTCTTTCCTTTTCTAACTGCTTTGCTGTCTTCAAAATTTCTCCTGTGGTTTTTTATAGGGGTTTTAGATGAAAAATCAGCTCTGAGTTGAATATGACTTGGTAAATGCCTTCCCCTCCCCTCATCTCGTTAATCAAGACTCGTTAGTACCTTGGTAAGCTCAGATGAAGGCATCCCATCTTCATAAAATATGTACCAAGAACCTGCTTGGTTAGCAATTAGTACAGAGTTTCTTTGGCATGCTAGCTCTGGATTTTCTGCTTGTGTGGGCACAGATGAGTTAAAAATAATCATAATAATAAGGGTACCTAACTCAGAATTATTGTGTCAATGACATGGACTAATATGTGTTAAGTGAGCCAGCACAGTGCCTGGCTTATAGTAATCATTCAATAAAATATAATTTATAAAAATCGAAAGCTACTATGTGCCTACTCTGTTTCTGACAAAATTACAAAGATCAAAAGTTACAATTCTTTTGCTGACTGGGTAGAAAACAGATTAAAGAGGAAGAAAGTGAGTCTGAAAGAGTCTTGACTGGGAGGTGACTGAGTTCTATCTAGGCCATTATTGTGGTATCGAGAGGTACAATTTACAGGACCGTGTGACTGACAGGATGGTATGAGGTAAAGACAATGGGATATGAAGTAAGAGTCTCCAGTGTTGCTCTAAGGTAACTTGATTGGCAGTGCTGCCCTTTCTGTATTCAGTTGGCAACATCAGTTTTAAAAAGTTGTTTTAACATTCTGAAGCTGTAGATGGGTTTTCATAGCAGCACCTATGATTTCCTTCCTCAAAACTTTTCTTCTGAAGACAAGAGACTAAAGCAGCCATGTGCGTAAGTCTGTCATTTGTGGACCTTTATTAAAAAACGTGTCCTTTGAACTACAATAACTTTTAGACACCTTCCCTTTTTTGTACCTAGAAGAGTTCTTTCATGTTTACATATTAACATGGTTGTAATAATTAATAATATTAAATGATCATACGATGATTGTGATGATGGTCAATGTTTGAAGGATTAGAAAAGTAATGTGTTTATGTGGGATATAGGAGAAGACAAAATAAAGAGAAAAAAAGCATTGACTGAAAGTCATATAAGCTTAAAAGTTAAAAAAAATTAAAACCTGCAATTTTTCAGTTTAACACATAATATAGAAGGGAAGAATGACTTTAACTAGAGCTAATTTTAGCAAAAGCTGGTATCTATAGATACATTATTGTCAAAACCTAGTACAAGTTGAGGGCATATTAATCAAGAGTAGTTTGATTTCCATAAGTACGTTTTCTTCTTATTGTTTCCAGATGATATAGATTTCCTTTTTGAAATTTATTTATGTCACTAAGTAACTGCTAGTATTCATGGTTTAGATCCTGCTGTAGAAGCGATCAAAGGAATATTTTTGAATCATGTCTATTTCTCTTATGAGTTCCAAACCAATATTACCTTTCTGTCTCTCTCTCTCTCTGTTTCCCTCTCACTGGAAATATTGTCCCAGCGTTCAGACAAAACAACTACAAAGAAAACAGAGCTCTTTAATAAAGAAATGTCAAGATGATGCACATAATTCCATTTATCTCTAATATATACCCTTTCATATAATAATTTTCCACTTATGGGGGTTTATTAGTTACTTTGGGACACTAGGGTGTCAATTAGTGCATCCTATCCACACTTAAAATACTGCTGCAGGATAGTCTACCAAATAATAACGATAAGAGGTAATATAATGTGAGTACTTTCAACAGTTCTTTTCATGCAATATTCTAAGAACTTCTTTTTTGTATTTTGTTTTCAGTCAGTGTTTTTTTTGTTTGTTTGTTTTTTTGTTTTTTTTAAGAATCCTATTCTCTATGGCTGGTTTAAGAAGACAGCCATTTGTCATGGATTGAATTGCGTCCCCCAGAAATATCTGTCAACTTGGCTGGGTCATGATTGCCAGTATTGTGTGACTGTGTACCATTTTGTAATCTGATGTGATTTTTTTATGTGTTATAAACTCTATCACTACAATGTGATAAGATGGATTAGCGGCAGTTATACTGATGAGGTCTACTAGATTAGATAGTGTCTTAAACCAATCTCTTTTGACATATAAAAGAAAGAAGCGAGCAGAGACACCTGGGAACCTCATAATACCAAGACAGCAGCGCTGGGAGCATAGTGCGTTCCTTGGACCTGAGGTTCCTTCGCAGAGAAGCTCCCAGACCAAAGGAAGATTGATGATACGGACCTTCCGCCGGAGCCTACAGAGAAAGCATTCCCCTGGAGCTGATGCCCTGAAGTTGGACTTGTAGCCTACTGGACAGTGAGAGAATAAACTTCTCTTTGTTAAAGCCATCCACTTGAGATCTTTCTGTTATAGCAGCACTAGATGACTAAGACACCATTTACTATAGATATTAAATGGATAACACAATGATTGGGAGGACTGGAAAGTCAGACACCAGGCTTTGCTTTTGGGAACTCCCAAGATTTACCACAGATTGGTGTCTCCACAGGAAGTACTGCTCCTCCTACTCTGAGAAGCCACCTGCTGAACTGAGAAGCCGTTGTTTCAGCTCCCAGCTCGGCTGCCATGCTGTCTCCAACACAACTGGTGCTGACAAAATGTGTAACCTGCAACCTGCCTCTTCTCCCACAGAGCCCAGCTTCAAATTCAAGTCATGCACAAGTTTATTCACCTGACTTTTCTGAGCTAAATGGTATCCAGAACCTAGCTCTAAGCAGACTTGGGATATGCAATGTTGCTGATGCTGCCTTGGCAATATCAGAAGGCTTCCTGGGATGCAGTGACAAGTGTACAATTCCTCAGTATCCGCTACACATTTATGAAATCATTACTCATCACAACAACCATATGACGCAAATACTAATGTTGTTAGTTTCCATTAAGTCATCTCTGATTCACTGGGACCCCATGGACAACAGGATGAAATGGTGCCTGGTCCTGTGCCATCTTCACGATCGTAGGTATGCTCGAGTTCATTGTTACAGCCATTGTGCATTCTGAGTGCTTCCAATCTAGGGGGCTCATCTGCCAGCGCTATATTGGACAATATTCTGTTGTGATCCATAGAGGTCCCATTGGCTCATTTTAGGAAGTCTATCATCAGGTCCTTCTTCCTACTCTGTCTTAGTCTGAAAGCTCTGCTGAAACCTGTCCACCATGGCTGATCCTGCTGGTATTTGAAATGCAGCTTGGATAGCTTCTAGCATCATAGTAACCTGCAAGCCATCCAGTATAACAAACATACAGATAGGTAGTAGAGACTAATAGTATCCACATTTTACAGATGAAGAAATGAGGCAAGAGAGGTTCAGATCCTTGCCCATGGTCATGCAACTAAAAAGAAGCAGAAGCAGAACTGGAACCTGGCCAGTCTTTTTCTGAACCTGGCCCCTGAGTCTTCTCTCTTGACCCTCTCATGGTGCTACCTTTCCAGGGGTCCTGGTGTGCATTAGTGAGGACTCTTCTGATTGCAAGAAACCTGACTCCAGCCCAACTAGCTGAAATAGACAAGGGGACCCAATAGGAGAATACAAGGGTTTTACATGGAAATAGCGGGGGAATGCATTAGGACCTCTGGAATAAAGTAAACCCAGACAGTAGAATGAGAACTTTCTGTCTTCGTCTTATATGTCTGCTTTCTTCTGCATGCTTAGGCTTGGCATTACCTTTTCTGTAGTCCTCGTGATTGAAATCATGGCCTTAACAAACTGTACGTTTATCTGTCCTTGTTCAGTCTTCTGAGAGACACTCAATAAAATCTCTCTTGGCTCCAATGTACCATTTGTGTGGAAGGAACTCATTTACCCAGCTTGAGTCAGAGACTCATCCCTAGGCAAATTGCCTTTGGCCAGAGTAATAAGATTATCTTCTGAAAAAATGACTGCTCCTACTATAACATGTAAGTGAAACAGGGAAGCACAAGGCAATTCTCAGCAATGAGGGAGTAAACTGGCAAAAAACAAAATAGCTGCAAGTATTTGCCTGATACAAGATTTTATCGACTATTAAGTAGCCATATATGTTGGTCATTGTAAGAGACTGTTAAGCCAAAATTCTGATCCATATTAAAATTTGGGTCCAGGGACTTTTATATTTACTATAAACTTGAGGCCTTGGAAGCCTTTGCTGTTAAAAACAGAAATAATGACTTGTCTATCCCAACGTGTTGTTGTATAGCTTCCCTGATTGATCCCAAACCTCACAAAATGTAATAGAGTCTTTGAAAACTACTTAACTTTAGAGAGAATTAATTCTGGGCCTCATGCCTTTATTTAAGTCTTTGGAACCATTGCTCTAAAGATCTCACTTGATTTTCCAGGCAATAGGCAAAAATTGATGGGTATTTTATGAGTTTGTTGGAGACCAGTCAAACACTGTTCTTCTGCTATATTTCATTGTTAGCTTATCACCAGCCTGGTCATCACAGAGGAAAACGAGTTTCAACTTAGCTCCTTCTTTATGGCAAGCAGTCAATATGCCAAGCCAGTGCATGTACTGATGTAAATTTTGTATCAGGAATATATTCTTCCCAGATCCATGTCATTTGTATTATCTCTAGGAAGGGAAATGTTTTCTCTAAAACCCAAATTGATACTAAGTTTATTAACTGCATTTAATTAATTTCAGGCAGCAGCTAAATTTACCATATAACTAAAATAACTACATTTGATGCATTATATATAGGTTAGATTTCTAGAACAGAAGGAAGAGTCATTTTAGAACGTTCAGAGGTATCCTTCCCCAAACCACATGGTAGGCTTGATGACCTCTCAGGTGTCCTCCAAACCTGACAATTTAATATAACCCCAACATCCTGTGAATGGATGGGATTTTCTAAAGGGCAAATTCTATGAAGGGCATGTGCCATAGGGATTATTAGGAGTTGCTTACTTCCTAGCTTCTATGCCTCTCCTTAACCATACTGAAGCACATATCCCCTTCTACTCACGCTTTACCTCACCTTACATGCCTCAAATTAGCAAGAGCAACAAAAAACAAGTGGGTGATCTAGAACCAAGAAAATATGATTGACAATGTGGTTCCAATTTGAATCCCAGTGAGAGGAGCTTGACTGCAGCTTTGCTCCTGAAATGAAACCTCCATTTCAAATTACTGTGTCCATAATCACCATAATAATAATGATGATGACATTAATCGAGTTCTTTCTACTTGTTAGGTTCCATGTGTTTTTGAGTGTTTGTGTGCTTTTGTTTAATCCTCATAGTCACCCAGGAAGGTAGGTATTGAAGTTATGTAACTTGGGAAAGGCAATATGGTTGTGAGTGACAGACACAGGACTTGAGCTTAAGACTATCTGACACCAAATTCCATATCAGGGAATTGAACGAGATAATACATATAAACAGCTTTTAATGGAAGTTAGTTTTTTTTTTCTTTTTTTTTTTTTTTTTACTATGCATGCTGACTTCCCTTCTGGGTATTCTGTGCTTTGTCTTTGACCGAATCGATTTCCTAGCAATCTAGCCCTTGAGAGACCTGTATTTGCCATGTTTTTGCTGGCTGGCCTTGTTCTAAACTGTGGAATCCAGCCCCGCTCCAGGGCCCCATCCCAGTGTCCAGGGTTAACTGCCTCTGTCCATACATCTATATTGCTGTACAAGGTCCAGACTTCCCGGGCTGATTACAGGCTCATACCTGTGCCGAGAATCCTGGTGGACACATCACTGTGTACTCCTGCTTGGGTTCCCACAAGAGGAAATATCTGTTTGCTTTGTTACCAGATTCCCTGGACACTTCCTCTCAGCCCCACACTCCTGGGGTCTATCCTATAGTATTAGAGAAAACTTGAAATTTATCATCTAAACTTTGAGACTTGGAATGAAAGAGTATGCTATTCACACATGTGCTGGGACTACAGGCATATTGGCTCTGTCCTGAGGAAACCAGGATGTACGGTTACCCGACGTCTTGGCACACTCTATAACCTCAGGGGGCAGCACTAAGCAGAGGTCCCATTTGTGATCTCTTTGCTTGGAATTTTCATTGTTGATACTCATTTAAACTCTTAAAATACTAACTATAATAACTGGACTAAGGAGCCCTGGTGTCACAATGGTTAAGCCTTGCTACTAACCGAAATGTCATCAGTTAGAACCCACAAGCCACTCTACAGGAAAAAGGACCTAATGATCTGCTCTTAGAAAGACTACGGCCTTGGAAACCGCATAGGGCAGTTCCAGTCTGTCCTATACAGTCACTATGCCTTGAAATTGACTAGATGGCACACAACGACAGCATAAGGCATATAAAGTACTTCGCTCAGTGTTTTCTAGGTAAGTTATTTCTCCTCACGTAAAATATAGGCGCATACGGTAGCAGTATTCCTTCAGTAAATGAATGGGCAGACAAACTGGGGTATACCCATACCATGGAGTATTATTCAGCGATAAAAAGAAATGCGCTCACAAACTGCGAAAAGACCTGGAGGAACCTTAAATGCATATTGCCAAGTGAAAGAAACCAGTGTGAAAAGGCTCCATATTGAATGACTACTACTCTACGACATTCTGGAAAAGGCAAAACTATGGAGACAGTGAAAATATCAGTGGTTTCCATAGGTTCAGGGAGGCAGGAGATGGACGGAAGATGTAGAGTACAGGCCATTTGTAGGGCAGTGAAACTATTCTGGATGATACTGCAATATGGTGGACACGTGACGTAACACATTTAAAACAACCCTGAGCGCTGCACAATGCAAAGAATGAACTCTAATGTAAACTATGGATTTGAATTTACAATAATGCATCAACGTTGGCTAATCAATTACAACAAATGTGCCACAGGAATTCAAGATGTTAATAATAGAAGAAATAGTGTGCAGAGGGAAAAGAGGATATATTGGAGCTCTCTGTACTTTCTGCACGATTTTTCTGTAAACCTAAAACTTCTCTCAAAAATAAAATCTATTTTAAAAAACTTATTTTTTGGAATTAAAAAGAAACAACAAAAAATATATTGCTTAGAGTTTAGTTTTTTAGTGCCAAGTTGTATGCCTTCAGTTTGTGGTGGCAATGTTTAACAGATTTTGACAAAACTGAGAACACTTTCGGTGTTGGTTATCCTTCCAAGACACATTCTCCCCGCAGTGGAATGAATGAAACTGTTCCCTCCTCGTAAGACCGTTGTACAACTTACTTGGTCAGACATGGTGTTGGTCAAGAGACCTAAAATGTGTGTTGAAATTCGCGTGAGGGGCATTGCCTCCAGGAAAGAGGATTCAAAAGATATGTTTACACAAGACAGCAAGGAGCAGTATAGACCATGAGACCAGAGCTGTAGGAAAATTATGCTGGCTTCACCACAGGCTGATGTCCATTGGAGGTTCTTAGGGCTTAGGGAAGAAGGAGCAGTTGTTGACAAAGGAGTCACTGCCTAACGTCCACAGTGAAAACAATGAGACAAGCAGCAGGGATAGCAGAGGGGAAAGAAACCCACTTAGGAGGGCAGAAATAAGACCCAAAGCAAGAAAATGTTCATTGATGATGGTGCTCAGTCACACCTACTTCTGCTCATACCTATGACCCTGGATCCAGAGTTCCTTCCACAAATCCTGCCGTGTTGTTTACGTAGCTTGGCTACACAAAGCTTTCCTTTCTACTACTCATAGAGTCACACCTACCAACACGTGAAGTACACATACTTACATGGAATTCCCTTTTCCTCTTAATATAGATGCTCACTTTAAAAGACTTACAAAAAGAGGGATACTGTTCAAATACCCTGAGTACTGTGTCGCCAAGCAACGATAATGTACTTCATCTCAATGCCACTTTCTTAGATGAGCGCCATGACCATTTTACGGGAATGAGATTCATTGTTGCTCTCAGAAAGCATCCAGAGGGGTTTTCTTAGATAACTTGGATAACTCACCTGGACTGTTACTTAACACGTGTCAGAGTGAAGTGTGTGCTTAAATCAGAACATCATTACTCTATGCCCTAATTTCTGATTGTAGTAGAGGATCAGTTCGTACTGACTGATATTAACTAAAAAATGAAGAATGAGGATTAACATATATTTTCATTTGGGACAATTTTCAAATGGCAAGTAATACATAAACCCTTACCCTCCTTGAAAGGCCTTAGGCGTAATCCAGTATTTTCAAGCTGTCATTCAGCAATTGGTTTTTTAAACCATTTATGTCCTTCAGCATTTTTTTAATCCATATACGTTATTTTTCACTTAGGTAGTCCCTATAAACACTGTTTAAGAATTAAATCTAAATAATCATTCATATGTAGGGAAGGAACTTATACAGGTGTGACAGTGAATTCTGCATAACAGCCTTATATAATTTATGAAGGAAAATTTATTGCATAAACGTATGTAACCTGTAAGATTATTACCAAAACCTAACATGCTCCTTATAGAGCTGTCACTGTATCTTTAATTGCATTTTATTTTATCTATACAGCATCAGAAGGAAAAGATACACATGAAAGTATTTAAACTGTGAAGAAAATATTTAATAATTTTATTATTGCCATTTGTGATTACACTACATATGTTGTGGTTAGGTGCAGTTGAGTTAATTCTGACTCAAGGCGACCCTATGCAACATATATCAAAGTAATTTTTCTAAGCAAAACGGTAGGCACATCCTCCAAAAAAACAAGACAAAAAATATTATTATGCTCAGTTACATTTCCTGACTCCGGATCAGAAACGTTAAACAATTTATCCATAATCATACAATAAGTGAATCCAGTTTTGTCTGAATTCCTGTACTGTGTCTTTTTCAACTGGCTTGTCTTTAAGTCAGTAAAAGTTATGAGTCGTCTAGAAACAATCTATGGTGTTGGTTTGACACTTTAAAAAAATACGTTAAAGTATTTTATTTCACAAAAATTTTGGAGAGAAAACGCTGCATCCGACTCATTTCAGTATATCCTCCTTAATACCCAAAGCAGTCTTGAAAACATAAAAGAAAATAGATGTCGACAATTGTAGCATTATATTCATTTATTTAACAAATAGTTTTTGAGCATAACCCTGGTGGCGCAGTGGTTAAAGTCATCTGCTAACCAAAAATTCAGTGGTTCGCACCTACCAGTCACTCCACAGGAGAAAGACGTGGCAGTCTGCTTCTGTAAAGATCACAACCTTGGAAACCCTGTGGGGCAGTTCTACTCTGTCCTATAGGGTCGCTATGAGTCAGAAATGACTTGATAGTAACAGATTTTTTTTTTTGGTTTATTGAGCACTGATCATTTCCCCAAGCACCGTTTTAAGCAGAGAATGAAAAGGACTAAGTCCCTGATCTTGTGAAGTGTACAATTGATTGGTTCATTCTTTCACTCAAGTGGTATTTATGGAGCATTGATTATGTGCCAGGAACTGTGCTGTCACGGAGAATATGAATGAGAATTTAGTCTGTTTTCCACCTCAAAGAAGATTTTGGTGTAGTAGGAGAAACAAACAGAGCACTATATCTTAATGTTATGATAGGGATAAACACGGGAGTTTGGGAAACACAGGCCTCCCATCCCCATTGGAGCAAAGAAAAGTTACCCTCGAGGGTGTGATGCTTCCGCCAACTTACACAGGACTGGCATGTTTTGCAGGCGTGGGCATTAGAGGGGGTGGGAGCGGAACGGTTAGTCTGTGCATACAGAACAGCACGTGGGAAGATGAATACTGATAGACAGCAGGATCCGTTACTGAAACACAAAATAGTTCAGCACACATAGTTCAGGACATCTGGAGGTCATGGTGGTTCAGTTGCAGAATTCTCCCCTACCGTGAAGGAGACCTGGTTCGATTCCCGGCCAATGACCTCATGCACAGCCACCACCTGCCTGTCAGTGGAGGCTTGAGTTTTGCTATGATGCCGAACAGCTTTCAGATGAAGACAGACTGGGAAGAAAGGCCTGGTGATCTACTTCTGAAAATCAGCAAACAAAAACCCTAAGAATCACAGCAGTCTGATTCGCAACCGATCACGGGGATGTCACAGGACTGGGCAGCACTTTCTTCTGCTGTGCCTGAGGTCACCATGAGCTGGAGGCCGGCTGAGCAGCCCCTGACAACTACAGGTGGGTGGCAGAGAAACAGAATTCTGGTGTAAATAAGTGAGGCGGCGGGGCAGAAAGCAGAGGCCAGATCACTAAGAATCTTGTATACCATGTGAAGCCGTTCGGACACTTTTCAGAGGGCAGTTGGGAGCCATTATAATCAATGCAGACTCAACTTTAGTAAACTGTAGTCTGAAGTTTAAATACGAGTGTAAGTTACCTCAAATTCCAGAGATATTTTCCAAACAACTTATGTATTTAATGTATTACACCAGACCTCGTAGATAACACAAAAAATAATTTATTGTAAACCTTGCCATCAGAAAACTTAGAATTTATGAGAGGACAAGAGCCAAGTGCACAAATGTTTACATACACAATAGAACACAATCACAGGCCCAAGCACGAGATAAATGCTAAAGGATGGGAAGTGGGCACATTATTTTAATGAAAAGAAGAAACTCCTCAGGGTTGCATTTGAGTCAGGCCTTGAAGAGCGGGCTGTAGTTCAACAGAGAGGATCAGGGCAGAGGAACTAGCGTGCACTACGGCAGAAATGTGGAAAAACTGCAACATCAAAGTCACGAATCAGAAGTCAAGTTCAGCTTGAGCGTATTCCGTGCGTTGAGGTCGGTCAGCTTCAGGGTTTTGTTCTCAGCTGCGTCCTGTCAGGAGGTCCCTACCCATAGGGTTTGAAACTGGTGGTTTCAACCTGCCCACCTTTTGGTTAGTAGCCATAGCACTTAACCACTGTGCCACCAGAGCTCCAGATCCAGAATAGAATAGTTCTATTCAGTGAAAAATGGTAACGGTGATGTTCTTGTTGTTGTGTGCCATGGAGTCAATTTTGACTCATAGTGAACTTACATGACAGAGTAGGACTGCCCCATAAGGTTTCCTAGGATGTAATCTTCAGGAGAGCAGATGGCCAGCTCTTTTTCTCCTGTGGATTTGCTGGGGCGGGGGGACCCCTAAACTTTTGGTTAGCAACTGAGTGCTTAATCATTACACCACCAGGGTTCAGCTAATACTTATTGTCCTTTTACGATAGACCTGATGTAGATCTAATTACTTTCTTGATATTATCTTATTAAAGATTAATGCAGATGACACAATCTTGTTTGCTGAAAATGAAGACGTCATGAAGCCCTTACTGGTGAAGACACAAACCACAGCCTCCAGCATGGATTACACCTGAACGTAAAGAAAATGAAGGTCCTCACAACTGGACCAATAAGCAGCATCATGATAAATGGAGAAAAAGTTGAAGTTATCAAAGATTTCATTCTACTTAGATCAACAATCAACACACGACGGAAACAGCAGACAAAAAATCAAAATGTTGCATTGGGCAAATCTGCAGCAAAAGACCTCTTTTAAGTTTTAAAAAGTAAAGAAGTCACTTTGATGACTAAGGTGTGCCTGCCAAGCAGTGGTCCTTTCAATTGCCTCATATGCCTGCAAAAGCACTGCAATGAAGAGAAAGAAGACAGAAGAATAATTGAAGCATTTGAATTGTGGTGTTGGTGAAGAATATTGAATATACCATGGACTGCCAGAAGAATGAACAAAGCAGTCTTAGAAGAAATACAACCAAAATGCTCCTTAGAAGCAAAGATGGCGAAACTTCAACTCATCTTTCAAGAGGTCATCAGGAAAGACCAATGGCTAGAAAACGCTATTATATTTGGTAGAGAGCCAGAGAAAACAAGAAAAACCCTCAGCAAGATGGATTAGCACAATAGCCTCATGGTGCAGTACCAGGCAACTTTTTGTTCCGTTATACATAAGGTAGCCATGAGTCGCAGCCAACTGACAACTATCAACAACAACTTCGCCTTATTTTAACGTCTATGATATAGGGAAAATTACCAATTTCAGAGATTAAGTAACTTGTTTAAGGTCACGCGGCTAGTATATAGACGTCACTAACTATAGGTCATGGGACTTAAAATTTCTAAGCCCCTAGTCAATATGCTAAAGCAAAGGCAGAAAAGAAAAAGAGAACTATTTCCACAAGGAATGGCAGGTCAGCTGTTGCAAATGCCGCAAGAGGTCACCAAAAATAACACCATGGGAGAAGTCACCAGCTTTGGTAATTAAAAATGAGTCATCTTTGAGAGAGCAGCTTTTGTCTTTCTTAAAGAAAATGGGATAGAAATCGGATTGTATTCTATAAAAAGAAAATTATTACTTTTATAAATGGGAGATTTTAGGAAGGAATGCTAGAACCCAAGTAATAGTGAACCTATGATTCAATTCAAATTCTTAATAGTTTTTTTCTTATTTATTTCAATCTGTTATTTATAGACGCAGATATACACATAAATACACATTAACAAAGCTGTAGTTCATGGGGAAGGAACCCTGGTCACAGTCGTTAAGCACTCAGTTGCTAACTGAAAGGTCAACAGTTTGAACCCACCAGCCTCTCTGTGGAAGTAAGATGTGACAGTCTGAGTTTGTAAAGATTACAGCCTTGGAAACACTATGGGACAGTTATACTCTGTCCTATAGGGTCCCTATGATTTGGAATCAACTTGAAGGCAATGGGTAGTTCATGAGAATCTTTTCAGAGAACTTTGATATTAATGAAGGGAGAGAGAGTGAGATTATCATGGACAGTTTAACTTCAGCTGCATATAGAAGGACCAGTGTTCTGTCTTGAACAAAGTTGAAGAGAATAACCAGGTTTTCTTTTAAAATGCAAGTTGACACTGTTCATAAGGTCCACGATTTATCTTCGTTTCTGAGGTTAGAAGCCAAATTCAATTGTAATCCAAGACCTGGCAACACAACGACTTTCAAGGTGAGCTGCTTGATTCTCTGACATGTTCTTTGTATGCTTCTTAGTCTAAGTGTTAATGTTTTAAGTAATAAGGCCTGGTCTTTTTTATTAGAATTTTGTCACAATAGATACTTCTTCGAAAAGATACTGCTTCATTTTAGATATGGATAATTTGTAAAATAAATATCTTTGTTTGGCCCTAGTTTATTTCTTTATGATACTTGGAGTAAGCTTAAATGTCACTGGACATATATTTACATAAAATCCAAGCTTATTTCTTTGGGGAAATGTAAGAGTTTCATTGCATTTCAAATTTGCAAAAGATTCTGGTTCCCCAAGACAACAGTAATGGCAGATAAATCGGGTTTTTTGCTCTGGAGCCCCCACAGGCTCCTACTATAATACACAGAGCGGAATGGCTGCCTTGGAGAATTTACTTGCTAAAGTGCTATTTCTACACTTGGCCACTTGTAAGAAAGTCTGTCATGAATTACAGAACACAGAAATGTGAAGGAATTTCCCAACTGTAACTTTATGTTTTTCACGTTTAGCAATATATAAACTAATATAGAAAGAGAAAAAAACATTGTCTTCAGGAATTAAAATCATTGAGAAGGAGAAAAATACAGAATGGCTTAAACATAGGTGTTCACATAGAATCTGTCCAAGACAATCCACTTTTAGTGTTTAGGCGGCCATAAATATGTTATTATTTAACTTGTACAGAACCCTGAATCTCTAATCTATCTATCTATCTGTCTACCTATCTATCATCTATCTATCCATTTATCTTTCTGTCCGTCTGTCTGTCTATCATTTATCTATCTAATATACCTTTAAAACTATCCAGAACTTGATGGAATCAGATGTAAAAGAATAAGTGTTTATTTATTTGTTATTGATTGCTGGATCTGGAGAGAGACAACATACTTGATTTTAAATGACTATTGGCTTATATTACACTTGAATCAATGGTACTAATCATCAGTAAATTGAACTTTACATTTTATTCAGTTGTGACTGAATGCCAAATTCCTGAGAACAATGAGTTCCTTAAAGAGGCAGAGAGAGTTGCTAAGTGAAACTATCGTTTTAATGATTATTATCAAATAAACAGATTTTCCATTGTACTTTTCTTGACCCAGAACATCTTACTGAGCTTCAAGAACATGGTCATGTTCAGTTCCTATTTAACGACGCCCAGGGTCACTTAGTACAATGCTGCATGATCAGCCTCAAAATAAGAAGTGCTGCTTTATTTGAAATTATTTCTGTTTAATACAAGGAAAAGATGTTCCCAATAATGGCACCATAATTGGATTCTCACCTGAGTGTAGCCTCAAGAATTGCTACCGTATTTATTTTTCTAAGCACATAACTCTTTGTGCTGTCCTTTCCTCTTCTTTCCTCCCCAATAGATAATTGCTTGTGTTAGTATAGTCTGAAGTGTATCTAGAAGAAGAAAACAGCTCCCTCCACTAACAATAGGTTTATGCTGGAAAGCCATGTTATCAATAACATGCATCCAATTCTGTACTTGAGTTATGTTTTTTAACATATATTATTTCAAAACTTAAGATAATGTTAGAAAATTTTCTTAAGATATTTCCATTGCCTCAGCTGATTCCTATTTTACAACTATCTACTCTAATTATCAAAAGTTTATCTTTAACAGCTGAATGTAGCTATTCAGATCTCAATTTAAACAGAAAGTTTCAACCGATTTTGCCCCAGCTCTTCTCTCTCTTGTTTTAGGCATAATTTTGGTGTGTGTGAACTTCAGAGAAACTACATTTCTTTTAAGTTATTGCATGTCAAATGAATGAATTATTTAAACCCATGGAATATCTTCCAACTTTCTCTTCTGTGCTTTTGATACCTTGATACCTTCTGCTTAAACTAGTTTCCTCTAAAAATTCTGCTATGTAATGTGATGGTTATAAATTTCCTTTCCAGGAATGTTATTGCAGTTTAAGTTTGGTATGGCTTAGTTAAAATTAATTTTGAAAGGCCCATTGTGTAAATGTCCTTTTCTAAATACTCTTGTCTTTATCACAGACACTGGAAAAGACAGAGAGTCAAGCCAAAGGGAATTGTCACTTGGATAAACTCGTGGGTTTGAGTCTAAAAAATTTCTTTCCTTTAGACACATTTGTGGTTTTGTTCAGTGTATAAAAATGACTTCTTAATGTGGTCTTAAAATGTACATCACTTTTGAAATTGTGAAAGTACTTACAGGTCTTTACATAAGTTCCTCAAACAGCTTCCTCTAAAATCCATCTATGAGCCAAGGAAAATCAGTGCAGTCACTTGGACTTTTTCTCTCCTTTTGCAGATCAAGTGGTTGGATTAAAGTAGGATTTTAATTCTGAGCATCAGTTGTCTAAGCTGAATAGAATTCTGGAGTACTTCAACAGTCATGGCCACTCATATGGCTTGAGGACATTGGCCAGTTGGTCGACTTGTTTAAGAGAGAGAAAAATAAAGCTCTGATCTGTTCTTTTCTGAGCATGAAAGTGCCTCTTAGTCACCTCTTTGTGCTAAAGCACTGACTGCAAGAGACTAGAGTTAAAATATGTTCTTAGTAGTAGGTTGAATGGTAACACATTATTAATATAGACTAATTTAGAAAAAGACTTAGTTTTCACCCAGCTTTGTGAGTACAATAAGAAATAAGGAATAAGAACATGGGTTTTATAGAAGAAGGTGGTGGCAAAAGATCTTAAACAGCATGTTAGTACACAGAGGAAAGATACAGTGGAGAAATAGAGAGGAAGAGTAGAGCATGGGGAGCCTAGGCATCAGGTCTGGATGAAGATGGAATGGGGTTGCACAAAAGAGGAGAAAGATTTTTCCAAAGGATGAAAGGAGATTTTTAGAGGTACCTGATGTAAACTTCACTCATGTCAGTATTTTATCCAAAATCCATGGTCTAAGGTATATATGTATACACACACACACACACACACACACACACACACACACACACACAGAAGGAGAGAGAGAAAGAGAGAATGAGACTTATATCAACGAAATGGCTCATGCAGTTGTAGAGGCAGACAAGTCCCAAGTCTGTGAGTCACTTGTCAGGCTGGAGGCTTCTCCTGACTCACATAGTGGCAGGGGCTAATGAACCTGAGATCAGCAGATTAGATAGCAGGTTGCTGGCTCATAGGCTGCAGAGGCCAACAAATCCAAGATAGGAAGGTCAGATGGCAGGAAGCTGACTCAAGTCCCAGGAACCGGAGGTCAGATGATGACGAGCCAAATGCAGGATCCAGACCAGAGCAAAAGTCAGCGAGCTTTGCCAGAAAGTCCATATATATTAGATGCAGCACCCCCCACCTCCCACCCCCACCCCAGGAACTCTCTTTCAACTGATTGTCTGCTCATAGCAGATCTCATCACTGAAGTGATTACATTCTATCAGACCTCATCATGGAGGTGATTACATCATCACAAAACTGCCAAACTACATCATAACTGCCAAACCACTGAGAATCATGGCCCAGCCAAGTTGACACACAACCTTAGTGATCACAATAACATAATTTAATACTTTAAAAATATAATTCTTTTAAATGGGTAGTTGAGTAAAACTAACTTAGAGGGTCCTTTTTGACATCAATGTGTTTTCTTGAGATTAACGTGTTTTTTGATAGTGCTTGGTCCATTGTCTAATTGTTTCTATTTCTATTTCTTCTTTCTGAGATATGGTATTGCAAATATTTAATTAATATAGTTGTTAAAAGATAAACACTAGATCACGGATTGAAATAATCTGTGTGAAAATTATAGCATAAAGAATTATTGTCTGAAATATTCTCTTCTAATTATTCAATTAAATTCAGGATTTTGTAATCAAAATTTATAAATTTCTTGTTTGTTTGCTTTTGTTTGTTTAGGTGAGAGACTATAGATAATACATCAGATAAGGTTATCCTAAAGAGAAAGTTATCCATTACAAGGAAAATTTTTAAGACAGTCAAAAATATATTTCTCAAAATATACTCTAATATCAAATATCTGAATAAGCTTCCAAGTCTAATAACCAATTTATAGGGAATACAGAGGAAAGAGGAACATGTTAAAAAAAAAAAAAGAAGAAGAAGAAAACACACCCTGGGGATGTAATTAGCAAAATCCAAACTGATGGAAATTACAGAACAAAAGACTCAATGTCTTCAATAAATAAGGAGAAAGAGAGAGCCTATAGATCAGAAGAGGATAAAGAGTGCGTACAATGTGTGGAATCTATGTGTGGAGTTTGATTCTGACTCAAAGAGATGGACTGCAGCACTGTTTTTGTGTGACGGGGCATAGATAAAATATTTATGAGACAATTGTTAGACATTTGAACACTCACTGCATATTTTATTAAGAAATCATTTTTCATGCTTTTTCAGTGTGACAGTGGTGTGTCCATGTTCTTAGAATTTTTGTTTATATCTTTATATACGTATACAATGAAATCTATGACGAAATAATGTCCCGGAAGGGGGAAAACTGGTGGGAGTTTCCAATAAACCTTATTTGGCATGCGTTAACTGTCAGTGTTGCATGACCGCTACATGAGGTTTATTATTTATTATACTATTATGCTCACTTCTGTGTGTGTTTGAAATATTTCATAATAAAAAGTTAAATAAATAAAATACATATACCTATACACACACACACACACACGCGCGCGCGCGCGCATATATATGCCAAAGGTAGAATATATGTAACCCTTAATATAAAAAAAAGTATCCTGCCTTAGAATCATAATCTTTTTAAGGAACATCCCTCTACAAAAGAAAAAAAAGACTTAAGAGTTCACACATTCTCCCTCCCAAACTTTCCCCATTTTGGCCAAATCATCTTTACTACAAGGCATTCATTTACCAAAGATTTATACATGACATGGACATATATGCATTACATTATAGTCTTTAGCTATAGAAGCAATTTTGGAGAGTAAAAATAAAAAAAATGAAAAGATCTTGAACCAGACCTAGGCAGATGCTGTCATGAGAATAATTGGTACATCTGCAATATCAAATGTGATCATTGCAAAGTCTCTTTAAAGTACTTTTAAAAAATAATGCATTGAATGCATTGAATGGATTCTAACTGAATTTCTTAATTCTCAAGACTTGTGTTTTCTTTTCTTTGCTTAAAGTTCTGCATACTCAAATTCCCAGGGCACCTATAATGCAAAGCTCATGAATCTCACAAGACCTCGTTCTTAAAGAAGCAGGATATAAAATAATAAAAATCATGTTCCCATTTGTTTCTTTCTATATTTAGCCATGATTCTTTGTCCATTTTCACAAGTTTCCTAAGGCATAGGTATTTACTATCATTTCCATATTTTATGTGCGAAGAAACTAAACAGAGAGGAAAAGTCTGACCAAGAAAATGAGTATGCATATTCATTTTATCACTGGGGAGCATGCTGAGGATCGACACAGGGCTTTAAAGGTATCCGGGAAATGACCTTGAGTATAAAATGACAATAACTTTTTGGTACATTTAATCCGTTTCATTTGCTTTACATTTTAGTCATGAAAAATCCCTTATATAATTATGCGTTTGGTTTCCCCATTGATTGTAAGCACAGATTACTAGAAGATTCCAGAGTCTGCTAAACATTCATAGAAATATTTTTTTGCATTATCTTTCCAGGACAATTCCTTGGTGATAGTCATGGTCAATCTTGTTATTAGAGTATGAAATTTGTAATATGCACTAAAATGTCACACTATAATTAAGTTAAACATAGCACTTGACAGAACATTGAAATTTGAGGGAACAAAACATTAAAAAAGAATTGAGTTGGGACTGTGCAGAATGCCAGTTCACAGAGGTTTGGATATTAGGACTAGATTGGCTGTCGACTAAAGGGAAACCCTGTTAGACTCAAGGAACAGCTTTGCTATTTGATGCAAGTGACGTCAAAGACGTGCAACAATCTCAGCACAAATCCCAAAACATTCTTTGTTTGCTGAGTTTTGTAACTCTTTCCTTGTTTTTTTGTTTTGTTTTGTTGACAGGATTTCAGAATTTTTGTTTTCTTACTCAAATTTTGATTCACTCATTTGAACAACAAAAGTAATATATGCTTCTTATAGAAATTCAAATCTCGATATCCAGTTCCAATCCTGCTGCTAAGATGTCATTATACAATTAAAACATTGTGTGCAATCCTTTCATGGATTTCTCTTTGCATATTTTAATTTTTTGCCTTTTAATGTTTTATCTAGAGTTTGTCACAAAATGCAATCATGCTCTCTCCGTCTCTCCCTATATATATATTTCTCTCTATGTGTATATAGAGTCCCTGGGTGGTACAAACAGTTAATGCCTTTGGCTGCTAACTGAAAGACTGGAGTTTCAGTCTACTCAGAGGCATCTTAGAAGAAAGACTGGGTGATCTACTTCTGAAAAATCAACCACTGAAAACCCTGTGGAGACAGTTCTACTCCGACTCACGTGGAGTTGCCATGAGTCAAAATCAACTCAACAGCAACTGGTTTTTACTGGTACATGCACACGTATGTGTGTATATTTACATATCTAGAGTCCCTGGGTACGCAAACAGTTGAGTGCTGAACTACTAATGGAAAGGATGGTAGTTTGAACCCACCCAGAGGTGCCGCGGAAGAAAGCCTGGTGATCAGATTCCAACAGTCACAGCTATGTAAACCCTATGGAGCACAGTTCTACTCTGCACACAGGGGGACACCATGAGTTGGAATCGACTCAACGGCAACCGGTTTATATACGTGTGTGTGTGTGTGTGTGTGTGTGTGTGTGTGTACAATGTCACTTTAAGAACTAGGGTGCGCCTGACCAAAGCCGTGCTATGTTCAGTGGTCTCACACGCATGCGAAAGCTGGACAATGAATAAGGAAGACCGAAGAAGAGTGTATGCATTTGAATTATGGTGTTGACGAAGAATATTGAATATATCATGGACTGCCAGAAGGATGAACAAATCTGTCCTGGAAGAAGTACAGCCAGAATGCTCCTTAGAAGCAAGGATGGTGAGACTTTGTCTCACATACTTTGGACATGTTATCAGGAGGGACCAGTCCCCGGAGAAGGACACCATGCTTGGTACAGTAAAGGATCAGCAAAAGAGAGGAAGACCCTCAACCAGATGGACTGACACAGTGGCTGCAACAATGCGCTCAAGCATAACAAGGATTGTGAGTATGGGGCAGGACTGAGCAGTGTATCATTCTGTTGTACATACGGTTGCTATGAGTTGGAACCAACCTGACAGCACCTAACAACAGCAACTATATATATATGTTTGTCTACATATATCATAAAGTGAGGAAAGAAAGTCTTCTCGCTTTATGATATATCTAGATGAAATAGTTACCTCATGTGTAAAGTGAGGATAATAGTATCTACCAGGCGTCTCCATTATAAGGAATTAAGTTATTATCTGTGAAGTCGTTAGAGGACTGCCCAGAATATATGTGGTAGATACAATTATTATTATTATTATCATTATTTGCTTAAATAAAACAACTGCTAGTTACATAAGTTACATGTAATTATTATTGGCATTAATATTGCCTTAGATAATGTCCTCATTGTTATCTTTTCAATACAGTACCTACAGACATAATGTGGTCTTTTAAATAGTTACACACTGTGCAAGATAATGGGTGCATCATAATGTCCCGGTGATAGCCATTCTGGAAAAACTAGAATAAGTATCCTTTAATGTATTTTCTCCTGGCACCTTTTCTACTGTATGGAGTCACACATGTGGAATTGCTACGCCAAATTGTTCATATTTCAACTAAATATAAGCTTCTATATAACATTTCAAAATATAATAGCAATTTATAGCCCCAAAGTAGATGGCAGTATCAGTTTCCAGGTCACCACCAATACATTATTGCTCTTTGTAACTATAGCCTGTATAATGAGCGGAAACTGTTTATTTCTATTTCACATTTCATTATCTTAGTAAGTACTGAAGCTTTTCAAATTTTTATATGTTTGCAAACTATTCACATTTTTTTTGAATTGCCTAATGTCTTTTATTTATATGCTGGATTTTATTCCCCTATTAATGTTTGTGTATAGACAGAGAGAGTTGTATTAACCTTTTGAACATTGCCATGCATGTAGCAAATAATTTCTCATAGTCTAGCACTCGTTTTCTGATACTGTTTATGCTATTTTCTACCAATGAAAACAAAAATTATGTTTATGTCACTAATTCTCTTAATGTTGTGCCTTTATAGGCTATTGTATTTTGCATGTTGCTTAAGAATGTCTGGTGGTGCAGTGGTTAAGAGCTCGGCTGCTAACCTAAGGGTCAGCAGTTAGAATCCACCAGCTGCTCCTTGGAAAGCTTATGGGACAGTTCTACTCTGTCCTATAGAGTCACCGTGAGTCAGAATTGACTCAACAGCAACGGGTTTGGTTTGGTTTATGAATGCCTTGCATATTTCAATGTATCACAAGAACTTGCCTATATTTTCCTATAATACTTATTATCTTTTTTTTTTTTTTTTTAAATATATTTGGCTCTTTAACTGTTTGTGGGGATTCATCTTCTAAGTAGTAGAATATACGATTTGAAGCACAGATAGAAAATACAGCGGTGGACATTTTGTGAAATTCCCACTGGAGCCCAGTGTTTCCAGATTTGTCTCTATGTGAAAACACCTTTATCGGTGGTTGGAAGTGATTAATACAGAACTGCATCCTGAAGACGACAATGATGAAGAGCTGGGGGCTTGAAGCTTAGGTGGGCAGGGGCACACTGTGACACAGTAGTAGCAGATCTGTCCACAAGATGGCGTGCATGGTTCAAGAGTTGGTTTTAATTAGTTCATGGCAAAATACACAACGTTGACACAGATACATGGATTTTGTATACATACATGTGATTTAATTTTCTACAGTCCTTCATAATACAGTATATATTCAACAGATTTACACCTCTCTTCACATCTGTGACACTGAAATAGTAAGGTGAACTATTTAGAGAGCACACTGTAGTGTGGGGAATATATCTGCTCCTGTAGCTTTTCCTACTTGGCTCCACACTATGTATGACAGATATCACAAGCCAAAGTCAGAGAAAAGAAATTAATGAAAGTAGACCTCCAGTTCTAATCTTCAGTGTGGAAAGGGAAAGGAGAAGAGAGACAAGATTGTCCAGCAATCCAAATACAAATCAAGGCAAATCTCCACAGGAACCAGGACCTTAGGGTACTGGATGGCATTTCTTGGGGTAATAGGCACTAAAGCTCCCTCCTATGTTCTGATTCCTGACTCTATTAGTGAATAGTACTTGGAGGGCAAAACATGCCATCAGAAGCCCGCACACCCTGTGTCCGGAATCATCTTTGTGTTATTCCAAGTTATCCCATATCTTGCCTCTGACCAGATGGACTCAGATATAGAATAAACTGTGCCTACCAGATGTCAACTATCATCAGATTGAGTCAATGACTAAAGAAATGAATCAAGAGCCAATGTTAATTCTAAATATAATTGTTTGGGATCCTCAGTAAGAGATAAATCTGGATTTAAATTATTATGTTCCATTGTACTGAATGAAGATAACACCATGAAATCTTGTCCCTGAAGCTGACAAAATATGAGTATTTTCAGAAGTATTATTTCTTGAACTGTTCTAAATTTTTTTCTAATAAAGTAACTGGACTATGTTAAATGGTAGCTATTCTTAATGCTTGAAATTCTCTAGCTTATATTAAAAAAAAGATGTTTTAAGAAATTTTATGTAAGTTGAAGACTCACATCCCCATGACTACTGTTTCAGAGATTATTTAGCAGTTAATGTTGATGTTAAAATTTACATCAAATTTGCTCATAATTCCAGCCTCTAATAAGGATTTATTTTAGACAAGTGTATCTAATGCACATGTATACAAAAATGTGATGTATATAGTGCCTTAAAACTGACAACGCATTATTCTAAATTTGGAAGGTTCTTCCGCAAGAGCTCTTGACTGTTTTCCATTTATTACCTCACAGAGCCCACACCTAATATAAGATATATACTTAGAAGATACAATTTCTAACCAAATCCCAATGTTAGGAATTCCTCAAATTTCATTAACAAATCCCTCATTCTAACATCATTAGTTTTATCCAGGGAAACTTTCATATTGTACACACAGATATCTCTCCTGCTGAAATTCCAGATCACCGCTTCGAAATCTTCTCTCTTAAAACCGAGAACTACTATTCAGTCTCCTTTCAGCTCAACTTTTGACTAAGCTCAGGCTTATTACTGATGTGCCTTTATCTCAATCAGAGCTAAATAACAACAAGCTTTGCATTGTCAGTAAGCACCGTTTGCCTACTTAATGCTTCTCTAGAGGCCCCTTGTATTAATAGTTCTTAATATATGAGTATACACATACAGTAAGCTTCTGACCAAAGACAAAGGCAATATAATGACTATATCATTGGTTTTTAATTAAACTAAATATGTATAATATTAAATTACTTTTTATATAAATGCCCCCAAAAAGTTCTCCTTTCATAAACAGCCCTCCATCCCATCAAGTCCAGAAGCAGGAAAGAGCATCATCGTTCATTTAGGAAACACCATTAAGTCCTCTCTCTCTCACCAACCATCACATCTAATGGGTTTTTAAGACCTTTTCAGGTCACCTATATTCCTCTGGAGCCGTGGTCGCGCAGTGATGAAGAGCTCGGCTGCTAATCAAAAAGGCCGGCAGTTCGAAACCACCAGCCACTCCTTGGAAACCCAACAGGGCAGTTCTACTCTGTCCTGTAGGGTCGCTATGAGTTGGAATCGACTTGACGGCAAGGGGTCTGGCTTTTGGTTTCTATTCCTTTAGTATATTTGCGATTAGCCATTTTCCAGTCTCACTGCCATTGTCTGAACCAAAGCCTTTCAAAGACGCGTATTTTTAGTTACTGTAATGTATAGTTTATCTGATTACTATATATACGTATACATGTTTATTAAATCTGAGACTAAAAATTTCCCAAAAATATATTAAGAAGATGTCTTTCATTAATTATTGTGGGAAATTCCAAGTTTCAGAGGGAAAAAAATTAGTGAATTACAAAGTTAGCTTCTATTTGAGGCAGGGTAATTTTGTAGGTCTTTATAAGGCTGTAATATTCTAAATTGAACACAGACACCCAGAAAAGTAATTCACTAATTGTAAGATCATAACACTGTAAATATTCTGTAAAAAAAAACATGTTTAGAAAAAAGATGCTGAATTTTGATATCTACCATTTATGAATAACGTGTGGCATTGATTAATACGCATAATCTTCTACTTATTTAGAAGGACATAGAGATTAAACAAATAACACAGAAAGACCAAATGCCAAGGAAACATATCTCAATAAATATACTTCTGAAATTCTATAATGATTGAAATCTGCTGTCAAACTGTTTTCCTGTTGCAATTTATACAGGAGAGAGAAATCTTGAGTTAATCATCAACTGACTTTTTCTCAGTACCACTTCTGGTTCAGTTTTGAACTATTCTTATTGTATCTATTTCTGGAGGATAAATGATAGGCAGTAGCCTCCAAGACAATTGCCAGTTAATTCAGCAGAGCCGGGGTGGGGGGAGAAATGGTCCAAAGAAGAGGAAAATGTAATTTGAAGCACACTCGTTTGTAGCGAATACTGCCATGAATAAATCTCACTGAGGATAGAAAATAGCTTTGAGCAATGTCTTAGTTCCCTAATGCTTCTACAGCGCATGTTCTATAGCACATATACCACAGGTGCGTCACTTTTAAAAACACTTATTTTCTCAAAGTTCTGGATGCTGGAAGTCCAAAGCAGAGTCTCAGCCATGTTGATTCCTTTTGTGGGTCTCTCTCCTAGTTCTGGTGTCTGTGACTGATCCTTGGCATTTATTTGCTTGTACACAATCCTCTCATGTCCCCTGTGCGTGTCTCTATGTTTATTTGGGTCTTATTATATCTCAGAAGTAGTTAGGTTTACGATCCACTCTACACTCATATGACTTCAACTGATTGATTGCATTACATTAGATTGCATCATGGAAAGTGATTACAATGCATTAACATTATGGAAGATGATTAAATCGCATTACATTATTGTTGTTAGGTTCCATCTAGTAGGTTCCAAGTCATAGCGACCGTATGTACAACAGAATGGAACACTGCCCAGTCCTGCACCATCATATCGGTGGCTTGTGTGTTTCTGTGATGCTGGAAGCTATGCCACTGATATTTCAAATACCAGGAGTCTCACCCATGGTGGGCGGGTTTCAGCGGAGCTTCCACACTAAGAAAGACTAGGAAGAAGGAACTGCCAGTCTACTTCTGAAAAAATTGGACAGTGAAAACCTTATGTATAATCACCCAGTATGACAAACTGACAGACACATGGTGTTGCATTACATCAGATGTGAGGAAATTGCATTACATTACAGGACTGGTTGAACCACATGTAACTACTCCATGACAGCAAACAGACTAGTGTTTGGCCAAATCACTGAGAATATAGCCTAGCCAAGTTGACACATAAAATTCATCCTCACAGGAAGGAAGTTGGGAGTAAAAAGAAGAGGATTAAAAGCAAATGGAAAAAAAGAAGAGAAAACCAGGAAGTAAATGCGTAGGATGTTTACAGGGAAAACAGTTTGTTTTATGGGAAGAGCTGTATTTATGTTATTCTTATAAAAAATGTGATGCCATTGAGGTATAGAGTTTCTGTCTTCCACATTACGTTTTACTGTTTTACTACTTACATATCTATCTGTAATTAATATATTTGAAAATTACAATAAATCACTATTGGTTTTTCATCTTCTAATACTACATTCCTCCTCTTAAAAATTGATAGTAAATATTAAAAAAAAAATCCCATAAATTGGAAAATATGTTATTATCTATAACAGTTCTAGAGACAACTGGTGTAAAGAATATATATATATATACACACACACATATATATAATTGTTTGCTCATTTAACAACCGTTTATTGAGTGTTCACTGTGGTCTAGCCCTGTTTAAAGACTGGGGGTTAGTAAACTAATGATCTTTAGTTGTCAAGTAAGACTTGTTCTACCCTCTAATAGTATTTAAACATTCCTGAACAATTTTGAATTATCTAGTGCAATGAATGTCTGTTTAGCTTTTGACATAAATGTATATTTTTTTCATCTGAAGAGATACCTTACTGCTTTTTTAAAATATAACATCCTTGCATGAGCAGATCTCAAAATTATGGATTGGGAAAAGAGTCATATTTTCCCCCATGATTTTCCTAATATTAAAATAGACATTTTCTCTATGAATGGGATATTTTAAAAAATTAACATGCATTGATACTAATCAGTATACCGTATTTTAGGAAAATAACGCCAGTCATCCTCACAAGCACGGCCATGCCAATCCTCCTCCACATGGCTCTGAAAAAAAAAAAATAGCATAGCTTGCTTACAGAACCACATGGGGTGGGGAAGAGAGGGCACAGCCAGCAAACAAACATGGAAGGCACGTGTTATTTGTGTAAAAATACAGTAAATCTACACAGGGAATGATTACCCTCGTAGTTGTTTTAATTACTTTCATTTCTTATTGAGAGCCTTATATTTAAAAAAATACATACTCTTGTGTTTTTTTTTGTAATGTGTCTTACTGAAACTTTTTTCTTGATATGATAAATAAATATTAGGCACTCAATGAATTAGTATTATACTATACTATTGATGTTGTTGTTGTTAGGTGCCCTGAAGTCAATTCCGACTCATAGCGACCCCCTGTATAGCAGAAGGAAACACTGCCAGGTCCTGCGCCATCCTCACAGTCATTAAGCTTGAGCCCATTGTAGCAGCCACTGTGCCAATCTACCTTGTTGAGAGTCTTCTCCTTCTTCCCTGAAGAACTTTTATTCTAGCGAATCATAAGCTTATCAGAAATTTTCTCTAGGCTTCTATTTATAGAACTTCCAGAGACTACGTAAGTTTTAATGTAGCACTTTCAACATATACTTATATAAATATTATCCGAAAAGTGTGAGTATAAATGAAAAAACGTAAGAAGTAGAACTTTGGGGAGCAGAGCTGGTGGAAGTTCTGAGAATCAAAATACTTATGCTTTTATGTAAACATCAAGAAGTGTCACTGAGATAATTTGAACACTAAGATTATATTCAATGTGAAGAACCAGCTAATCGGAGCCAATACTGTCAAAATATATATGTTTTGTTTCAGTGAACTGAAGTATCTGTTTAAAACTTCCTGCTGGTTTTGTTGTCGTTGTTATTGTTGTTGTTGCTGTGGTTGTAGTACTTGCCTTTGTAAATGTGTACACACTATCATTTTTGAAAAATGGCCTAACTTCAAAATGAATGGAATCCTAAAACTTGCAGATTGAAGAAAAAAGTTGAATTTTTAGAAAACATCGCTATGGTTTTCTTTGAAGGAAAATCGGATTAAAATAAATCAGCGTGTGGTCACTCTCTTGATTGAGGCGATGGTTTCACGGGTATATAAATATGTCAAAACTTATCAAAGTGTACATTTTAAATATGTGTGGTTTATGGTGTGTCAATTACACCATTATAAATAGAGCTGTTTTAAAAAATGAAACAGGCATACTGGAGTCTTTCTTTAATATAAAACTATACTGAGGTCTTGCCCTTGGTGATGCCTTTGAAAATCTGACAAAAAACTTACCAGTCACTCAGTTATAAAGATATCTTGATCAGTTTTGTATCGAACTACACATCATATAAAGAAGAGTTTTGTAATGAGGTTACAATAAATAAAAAATGCTCATAGTAACTTGAGTACATTTTTTACGTAACTGTCTTGTGTAAAGGTCAGGAATTTTAAAGATTGTACAGTAAGTTTACATTCACTGAAATAAATCATAGATGGTTTGACTATGTAAAGTTAAATTAGCTCGTGTGCAAATTCACAAAAGAGAAACAATAATAGTATTTCCTTTGTGAAAGTAATTTAAATTATTTAAAACCAGTGAAAGTAATTAGTGGAAGATATCCATTTCTGGGAACTAAACACCGGTGGATGACAAATTGTGTCTCTTGCCACATGAGACCATTTCTTGAGGTAACCAACTTGATTAACGTTGGAACTACAGGCAACTCTCATGCAGTATTTTGTTTGTTTTCGGAATAAGAGAAAAGAGCGAGGCTTGAGGGACCACATTAATTCGTTTTTTGTTTTTTTTTTTTAATATTTCATTGTGGCTTAGACGAAAGTTTACACAGCAAATTAGATTCCTATTCAACAATTCATACACAAATTGTTCCATGACATTGGTTACAATCCCAGCAATGTGTCAGCACGCTTACCATTTCCACACCACCTTCCCCATCCATTCATTTTCCCTGCCCCTCCTTGCCTTCTTATATATGCTTTTGGGTAAACGGTATCCTTTTGGTCTCATATAATTGAGTGTTTAAAAGGGCATATTTCTGAGTTCCGGCAAAATGTCGCTATAGGCAGAAGCATCATGCCGTCCCTCTATAGCAAAGATCCAAAAAACTAAGCCGAATAAAGAATACAACAATGCTGAAACCCTAAAACATCAAATGAAGAGATAAAGAACTCAGCCAAGCACCAAATGGAGTGAGAAAACTGACAGAGAGTGGGCGAGGAGAGATTCATGCACATTTCCCCTACCAGCTAACGCAGCGCAGATCTGCCATCTTGGACTCCTATCGGAGACCAGCAAACAGGGGGTATGAGAAAGCAGCCTCACGGAGCTTCCAGCAGGAGACAAAACAACCGGTTATTGGCGATATAAGCTTTCGCACCCCCAACACTTCTTCACCCTGACTCGGCCTCCTCTGCTTCCTGCGGCCACAGTCTCTTGACTGGGAAACTGCGGCTGCTTGGATATCACACACACGAACAGGTGGCTCTCTGAGTGCTATTTGCTGGCTGCTGGTGTTGCTTTTTTTCCGCTTCTTTTTATTTCTTCCTTGCCTCTCCCCACCTCCCCCTCCTTTCGCTCGAGTACCTCGCTCCGTGCGCCAACTTTGCTTCTTCCTGAGGGGCTGCAGCGCTCTGGTAATTTGTGATATACGCTTTCCCACTCTCTGCCTTTCTTCACCCACACTTGGCCCCATCTGCATCCCATGGACACAGTCTCTTGTCCAGAAACACCAGCCCGCACTAGCTGGCTCTCTGAGAGCCATTTGTTGGCTGCTAGTGTTGCTTATTTTTTTTCCCCCTGCTTCTTTTGATTTCTTACTTGCCTCTCGCCACCACCCCCTCCCTTCACTCAAGTGCCTGGCTCCGTGCACCATCTTTGCTTCTTCCTGAGGGGCTGCGGAGCTCCGTTCGAGTGTGGAGCTGCTCCCTGGTTTGGGCTGCCGCGCTGGTGGGATACCGGGGCTTTTGTTCGTTGGTTTGTTTTGAATTGTTTGTTTGTTTTCTTTTCCTTTTCTTGAGTTGGGAGCCCTTTCTGGCCAGGCTGAGCTGCATGGTAGGGAGACTCCCCTTTGGCGTCCACAGACGTGCAGAGGGATCCCTGAGCGCATTTCTTTTTATGTTGGTTTTTTTTTTCCTGCTTCTTTGGGGGCCTTTCTAGTTTTTTTTTTTTTTTTTAATTTGTTTTGCTTTCTTTTTCCCTTTTTGTCATTCTTCATTGCTCAGTTCCTCCTCTCTCTATATCTTCCTTCTCTTTCTGTTCCCTGAATACCTGGCGTTGTATACCTCTATGCTTTCTAGCCAGGCTGTACTGCAACACCTGAGAGCGACTTCCCCAGACCTCATAGCTGCACTGGTGGGATCCCTGGGAACTTTG
>NW_004444035.1:3605157-3621318 GCF_000243295.1 Trichechus manatus latirostris | reverse complement strand
AACCAATGTCATAAAACAACATGTGTACTACTGTTTCATGAGAAACTATTTGTTCTGTAAGCCTTCACCTGAAGTACAATAAAATAAAAAATTAAAAAAAAAAAAGAATGTATTGAAACTTTCTTGTCCCTGTGACACAAAGTGTACTTTTAAGACAAGTAACACTCTGATGACTTTCTGTAGATAAATGAGAGAAATTGTGTTGTCTTTTCTCAGTCAGATAATGTATGGGGAACATTCCTGTGCATATAACAGTGTTTATTAGATAACAGGTTAAATACTTTTGACTTCATCTACTTGAATGATAGAAATGATATATTATTTTCTCTTTCAAGCAACGCATTGTGAACTTTTTGCATCCTTCTAAACCAAGGTTTACTTGGAGAACCTAAAATGCATTTGCCATCGTGTACGTGAACAGGAGAAACTACATTGTTTCTCGTTCAGAGAATTCACTGGGAACTTTCCCATCCTGGTAACACAAAGTGTACTTTGAAATAACTAGAACTCTGTGGATTCAGATACTTGAATGGGAGAAATTGTACCTTCTTTTCTCAATCAGAAAATGCAAGGGGAATGCAAAGTGTTTTTGGATGACAGATACAATGTCTTTGACTTCATCTAGTTGAATGAAAGAAGCTGCATATTTGTTTCTCTTTCTCGCAATGTATTGCAACTTTCGCGCCCTTGAAAACCAAGGCTTGTTTTGAAAATCTAAAACTTTTTACTCTCACATACTTGAAGAAAAGAAACTCTACATTTTTTTTTTTCCTTAAAGAATGTATTGGGAACTTTCCTGTCCTTGTAACGCAAAGTGTCATTTGAAAACAAGTGAAACTCTGGTTGATTCATGAACTTGAATGGGAGAAACTGTTCTTTTTTTCCTGAATCTTTAGGGAAAATTCCTGTGCATTTAACACAAAGTGTTTTTGGATGACAGGTAAAATGCTTTTGACTTCATCTACTTGAATGAGAGAATCTGTATATTTGTTTCTTTATCACAATGTATGTAGAACTTTTGCTTCCTTGGAAACAAAGATTTTCTTTGAATACCTGAATCAGATTTGCTGTCAAGTACTTGAACGGGAGAACCTCTACATTGTTATCTCCATATTTTGGGAACTTTCCTGTCGCTCATAGTGTACTTTGAAAACCTAAACGTTTTATCATCATGTACTTGAACTAGAGAAACTCTACATTGTTTAATACTTCACAGAACGTATTGGGAACTTTCCAGTCATTGTAAAGCAAACTGTACCTTGGAAACAAGTAAAACTCTGGTGGCTTCATGTACTTGAATGGGAGAAGCTGTACAACCTTTTCTCAGTCAAAGGCTGTAGAGGAAACATTTCCGTGCATGTAACACAGAGTTTTGTTGTTTTTTTTTTGTAACAGGTGAAACTCTTTTGACTTCATCTACTTGAATGAGAGAAACTGTACTTGATTTTTCTTTCACGGAATGTACTGGGAAGTTTTGCATCCATGTAACCAAGACTTGCTTTTAAAACCTAAAACTGAAAACTCTGGTGGCTTCATGTACTTGAATGGGAGAAACTGCACATTGTTTTCTCCTCCAACAGAGTGTATTGGGAATTTTCTGGTCATTGTAACACGAAGTGTACTTTGAAAACAAGTAAAACTTTGATGGTTTCATGTAAAAAAACAAAAAAGAAATCAAATGACACATTGCACTGGACTCAAGCCCCACCCTTACTTCCTTGGCGTGTGGCCTGCATCTAAGACGTCTGTGTACCTTTGCCAGGCTCTCTCTCTCTGCGTATGGCTCCCGCCTCCTGTTGGTGATCAAGTGACCTCCCCGCAGGCCTGCTGCGTGACCTGCGATTCGGGAACTTATCAGCCTCCACAGGCCCTTGGGCCGGGGGCCTATCCCGTGACCTGATTCCCGAGCTTCCGCAGCATGGAGAGCCGGCGGCCTGTGCTCCTAACTGCTCGTTAGGGTTCCTCAGCTCCTGCAGCCACGTGTGTCTGCAGAAGCCACGAGTTTGGGACTTGCCGGCCTCCACAATCGTGTGAGCCATTTCCTTTATACAGTTCGGTTCGTGAGTTCTGGGAGAAGTTGCAGTGAATTAGGGAACCCAAAGATGGAAGGGAGAGAAGTAGTTGATGTTAGAGATGATGGAGTGGTACAGAAACTTGGAGAAGTTGGGCATTTGGGACATCTTTAACCTCTGCCTCACGGGAACCAGCTTTGTGCTGATCTTTATAAAAGAAATTATTTGTTTAATTGCATTAAAAAATTAATACACTATTACAAGCGGGATTTATACCCGAAATTCAAAAAGATTCAATATTAGAAAGTATAATACTGCATTTTCCTCTATTTATTGGTCTAGAAATAGAAACTATTTGATCAATAGATGTTGAAAAGCCTTAGCAATCAATGATAAAACTAAATCAAGCAATAGATGACTCAGGAAAGTAGCAGGATAGAAAATCAACAGGCATAAATAATTAGCAGACAGATACACACATAATAAGCAGTTGAAAACCGCAATGAATGAGAAAACCCACTTCAATAGCTACGAGTAAGCTAAAACATTCAGGAACAGATTTAACAAGAAATGTTTAAAACCTCTGTATTAACAGAACACCGCTGAAAGACGGTAAAGACAACTCAAACCAATGCGAAAATATCCCTTATTCTTGGCTAGATTATCTCAACACTGTCAAGATGTCACTTCTTACTAAGCTAGTCTATAAATCTGATACATTTGCAATGAAATCCCAGTGAACTTTTCTTACGAAGATAGATCAATTGATCTTATAGTTCATATGGAAAAATATACACGCAAGAGTAGGTAAGATAGCATTGAAAAGAAGAGCTTTCTGGGGGCTAGCATCACCAGATGTTAAAATAGACCACAAAGTCTCTCTAATCAATACAGTATTTTACTGGTACACGAATGGAATTGGATGTAAGATCCATAAGTAGACCCAGCTACAAATAGATACCTAGAAGATCATAAAGGTGGCATCTCAAATCACTGAGAAAAGGGCAATCTTTATAGTAAATGGCATTGGGACAGCTGGGTAGCCATTGAGACAACTGGACAAAGGTAAAATTGGATTTGATCATCACCTCATACATTACTCTAAAGAATGAGAGATATTAATTTAAAATAAAATATACGAACCTAAAGGAAGGCACAGGTGAATTTCTTTATTACCTGGCTATGTGATGTTGCTAATTGCTCTGGGGTCATTTAAGCTAATATCTCTATTCTTAGGTAATGCAAACTAAAAAAGGGCTATGATGTGTTACACTAATGTAACTCAGAGAAAGAAATTTACAGAGTGAGCATAAGAAAATGATAAAGCAAATGGGATAACCTATAAACAATAGTTAAGCACTGGTAAAGAGTACACACATTCTTTGTGCTGATTTTATTTCTGAAATTTTTGCCAAATTGAAATTATTATCAGATATTTTTTAATGGCGACACATGGCATGGTCTTGAATATGAGTACTAAAGATTGTGGAAACTTCCATTTGTCCAAAATTAACATATAAATAAAATACAAACCCAACTATATATCATTGAGTACTACTAAAAAAATATTATGAAATGATTCTAAAGTTAATCCACAAGAGCAAACAGGCAAGAATAAGTAAAACAGACTTGAAAAATATAAAGCAATGAGACATAATACCAGATGTTAAGAGATATCATAAAGGCCCCGTGTAAAGACAGTGTGAGGCTACTCGAAATGAGACAATGAGTACAACAGAAAATTTAGCTCTGAAACAGACCAAACCAAAAACCCATTGCCATTGAGCTGATTTCCGACTCACAGGGACCCGGTAGGACAGTGTAGAACTCCCCCACAGGGTTTCCAAAGCTGTAAATCTTTATGGAAGCAGATTGTCACATCTTTCTTCTGTGGAGCAGCTGTTGGGTTCTAACTGCCAGCCTTTCAGTTGGCAAGGAGCACTTACCCACTGCGTCACTGGGGCTTCTTGAAATAGACCTAAATATAAGGTATTCTAAAATTAAGAATCACTACAAACCAATGGGACAGTGATTCATCTGTTACGTCTGGAAAATAGCTAATTAATTTGGGGAAAATTTTCTCAGGGATTCTTTACCTACTCCAATAAGATAGCATTATTTATTGTGTTTTCATGTAGAAAAGACCTTTATTAACTATGTAAAAAAATTACATGAATTGACTCTTTCTGGTGAAATATGATGATTAATACTTGTCTACTGATAGGTTATTGTGGCTGCATTCCTAAATAACCATCAGCTATCGAGTGGAGGAAGTATGGAAATAGATATTTACTTGGGTAGGTAAGAAGGTGGTTATTCTATGAAACAATTAAAAAGTGATTTCCATTACAGATCATGAAAAACAGTCATTAATACTTACAGAATAGAATTGTCCAGATTGCCAACCTGCGCACTTCTAGTTAAGCATCATAATTTGTCTCAGTAAACACACATTAGTGTCAAACCAAGTCTTAGGAATGGGGCTTACAATGGAAAAAGGGGATCTCCACTGGAGCATTTTAATTAAAAATACCATGTCCTGCTTCCCCTTATCTCTTGGCAGACATAATAGAACTCCAATACGTTAGCTTTTGATCTCTGCGGATTTTTAATAGGAGTTTTTGAAGAAGTTTCTCTTAATTTTAAAGCTTCAAGCAAGACAACTGAAATAGATTCGAGTCTAGTGTCTTACATGATCATCTCAAGGAGTGAAACCAACATGTTCAAACTGCGAGGGAATTGAAACACATTTTGCTGCTTTTTTCCCCTCGTATGAGAAATACAATGGGTAATTTACTTAAAATAGCGCTTTTGTTGTACTTTAAGATTCTCACTTGGGAGACATCAGCAGTACACATCATCGCATTGCTAAAATAATTATAGGTTGTATTCAGTTTTAACTTGTCACTAATAACAGCCTTTTGTTACGTGGGTCAGTATTGCTGTGGATAGAAGATTTTTCTCTCTGCTTTCAAAATTGCCAAATATATGCATAAAAATTACAAAATTGGCAAAAGTTTTATACTTATCCCTTTCTTCAACTCCCCCTTCCTTTATTTTCTGGTAAATATTGAGGACACAAAGTGTATTGCATCTGCAGAGAACTTCTCAGGAAACTAAGTGGAATATCTTAGAATTGACCCCCATCTACACTGAAGGAGTGTGAGTTTATTCATTTATGACATTTTTTTGTTTTGAATTGAGATCTTAAATTACAATTTTGAAGGTTTGCTGCTTGGACGATCAGTGGGTTTGATGGATTGAGAATAACAGTGTCCTGGAAGTAAAATGAGATTTTTCAAGTTTAGGTTGAACTTGGGTTGGTGGAGGGATTAGGTGAGTACAGTCCTGATCTAAAAAAATGAAACCTATGCGTTAACTGTGTGTATTTGCCCCAAGCCTTTTTTTTTTTTCTTTCCACTCCGGAACTGAAATGGATTAAGAACGCAAGCTTGTGAGTTTGGGTGAACTTGTTCTATTACCCAAATTAGTTCTCTTTATTTTCTTTGGTTTCATATGGAGCATCTCCAAGGGCCAGTGGAAACGCCAGTCTGACGTGTTTTAATGCGTTCTTCTTGAGCAGCTGCATAAGCTTGGTTTATATACTCTTACATTAGAGAATAACAGCAAAGTATCTCATATCAGGGGCCTTTGGGGTCTCGTAAAGCACATTATAAATTACAACTGTTTTCCCTGGTCTAATACAATTAGGGACTTTTCTAAGACTGGTTCGAAGGTTTGGCTTGCTCTGATCCAGACCACACCTAGGTAGTTCCTGGGCTCCAGAGACAGTGGAGGTTAGTGCTTTGAGCCACTCTCTCACCTCCGACGCGAGAGATTTAGGTACTTGGACTGGGTACCATATGCCAGTTATACTAATGTGATAAACTATGGGGCAGTTCTGCTCTGTCCTGTAGGGTCGCTGGGAGTCAGAATCGACTCAATGGCGAAGCGTTTGTTTTTGGTTATTGTTTTTAGTTTGTCATTTCCCTCCTTTCCTACCCTGTTAGCTTTTCTGCTTTATTTCATAAAAACTAGCAGTGCTTCCTGATTAAGTGAAAGCCACGGTCATTACATATGACAATATTCAACGTTGTGCAAGTATAGTTCATCAGATTAATCAGTAACAGAATCTGCTTTAGCATTCTCTGAATTTCATCAGATCTAAAACCCAATGTTTTTTTTTTTTTAATCCTGGCTCACTGTTCGTTAATTCTTTTCTAATGTTGGATATGTCAGTTCTCCTCATCTTTCTTCCCCAGTCAAACACCAAGTCCTGCTTGCTCTTCCTTGCTAACATCATTTTCTACATTAAACATTTAAGGATACAGGAGTATTCTAGTCATATAGAAAAGTCCATATTAATGAAAAAGGACAGGTGGATCTTTGGGGTACCCGTGTGGAACATAGAAGAGTATTCATTTAATAGGTTAAGGATTATGATTTTTGTTTGTTTGTTTTTTCCCCCAGAAGTAAAACCCTTACAGACCAAGGAGATATCCAAAATTTTACCCACCGCCCGGTGCGCCAAGGACTCTGAGAAATCCGGCTGGATGTGGGCCATAAACCATGGGGTGGGCGCACCATGTGGATTTCATCCCAACTCAGTGACTTACATAAGACATCATACTCTCATATCTTGTTTTGCCTTTGTTTGTTTTTTAAGCAGGCTACTTAACATTGGAGCCCTGGTGGCGCAGTGGTTAAGCATTTGGCTGCTAACCAAAAGGTCAGCAGTTCGAATCCACCAGCAGCTCCTTGAAAACCCGAAGGGGACAGTTCTACTCTGTCCTATGAGTCAGAGTTGACTCGCCGGCAACGGGTTTGGTTTTGGTTTTTGTTTACCTAACATTAACATCTTCCCTACCTTTATTAAGTGTAGTTAGTTTGAATGAATTATTCATTCTCCAAAATCCCTATATTCAGTATCGTTATATGGTTGAGTGAAATAGAAGAAAAACAGAAGTCCTTTCGTTTAATAAATTTATAGTCCTTTTAAGGATATTAAGGTGTATGTCTGTGTAGTGCACAGCAATTTCTTCTTCATACATAATTGTTTTATATCATTTTATATATACATAAAATAGAAAATAACTAGAATATGAAGACGACCCTTCTGTGCATGATACATGTACTTGCAGCATGCCTTGAGCATGCCTGGGAATGAGGATGGGTTCTGACCGGGAACATGAAGAAAAGCTCCACGAAGAGCTGACCTTTAACATGGACCTTGAAAAGTAGTCTATCAGGTGAGGAAGGGGACAAGTAAGACTTGGGCTAAGGAAAGTACGTGAGTGAAAAGAATACAGTGGGGACTTGTATGGCTGTATGAAAAGGTGCTTCAGGAAATTCAGTGGGAGATGAAGAGGACATCTGTGTTGTGGTCACATCATAGATGGTTTTGAACGTCGAGCTAAAGACTGACTTTATTTGAAGCAATGTGGAGTCTAGAGATAGTGCTAAGCAGGAAAGGATGAGGTCTGGGTGTGTCCTGTCTTTCCCCAGCTTGGTAACTAACTAATCTGGTAAGTGAATCCACAGTAATATTAATGTGCTAACATCTTATTTTACTGTCCTTCTCCAGTAAAATGTTTTCAGTCGTCCATTTTTTTAATTAAGTCTTCATTATTGAGCAGTGAGATCTACTTCCGTATAGAGAAAACATATGTTTCTTTCACGTAGATGGATACATTTATGGGTATATAAGGACAGTTCTCTGTCACATGGGGCTGCTATGAGTTGGAAACCTAACAACAACAAAAACAAGTCGTGGTAATATATTATCTTACGGCGAAAAGAGAATCCAACAGTCCTATCGTTCTCATATTAGACTGCTGATAACAGAGAAGTGACTTAGTAAAGTCCCACAGTCAGTAAGTATGTACAAATGCCAGTGATGATGTTAGAGGTTGTGGTTAAGAGAGGTGTGTGGTGGAGGAAATGCTCAGGGAGAGGGTCTTCAGATAAATACTGGGGACACTTGCCATCATTGGCTTCTGTTGTGCATAAAGTCACATAAAGCAATTGGGGTATCAGGATTCTGAGAGGAGAACAACAACCAAAACAGTAATGACTGTGAACGTTTTTTTCCCTCCATTCTTGTTCACATGAGACAAATTGGAAAAAGCAGTTCAGGGCAGCCACGTTAAACCCGTCTGAAACAGCGTGAGGTACCAGTAAACTGATAAATAACAAAATAGCTCAGAACTTGTTTATAAATACTTTTTACTGCTACACATTTTACTCTTTTCTCTTTCCCTTAGTTCATAAAATCTGCATTTCCCTTTTAAAGCGTTTATTGGATTGAGAGTGAAAAATGTGCTAAAAAGAATATAGGCCTATCCATGCAAGTCTAAGATGAAATGAATCAAGGGATTTTTTTTCTTTTCAAAGAAATGCGAGTCATTGCTGAAGTGACTCAGAGAATATGGGAGCAGATGCTGGAATAATAAGCATCTTGCATTATTTCATTTAGAGGAGGATGCATAAATGCTATCATAAAATAAAGTACTTGGTGCACTCTGAAAAATATGTCATCGGCAAACAAATGTCCTTTTTATTACTAGCAGGAAGAACACAGATGGCTGGATCTGCTGATTTTGATAGTTATTAAAATAAATTTACTAAGGAGCAGGTAGCTGACTCATTATTTTTAAGATACGTGCAACACTGTAGAAATGTGCGGAGATCTATTTTAGAAAGATTGGCCAGGATCCATAGCACATCATCATTGATTACGATACATTTGCTGGAAAAATGACTTCTCCAAATAATCACCCAGCCAGCATGGTTAGAAGATTCTGGCATTTTTGAAATGGCACCAATGTAGGAAGTATCAGCAAAAGTTTCAGAAATAAGTTACCCTGCACATTCCTTTTTGTTATTAAAAACAAACAAGAAGACAGGAGTATGCACCTTGAAGTTTTCATACCCACACTGTCCTTGTAAACCAAGGCACAGGCTGAAGGAAGACGCCTTCATACACCAGTCATACACCAGTATGACGAGTCTTTGCCTTCATGTTTGTTTGGTTTAAAACAGGCATTTCAGCCTTTAAGATGGAGGAAAAGGCACTTCCCCTACCTTTCTGCTTCAGGATTTCTGTGGCTATCTTTTTTGGTTTATAAAAATCAGAACTTCTCCGTTAGTTCCCTCACATTTTACCTAAATCTTTCTCCTAAGATGGTATTTTATGATCTGTTTTTTTCATTTTAAACAAGTTATTATAACCACTCCAAACACTATATTAATCTTTCTTTTTTTTTTAAAAAAAAAAGGTAAGATAAAATGCCACGTTCGAGAATAAGTGTCCAGACAAAAATATAAATTGGGCTGTTTCTGGGTTTTAACCCATAAAATTTTCCATTTCTATCCTGGGAAAATAAAAGCAATAATTTTTAAAATGCGCCGCTGAATGTAAGAAGAGTAGAATAGATAAATCACAAATGTGCTGCGCCTTCATCTCCTGTTCCCTGAAGTGAATGTGCAAAGTCAAAAACAGATGGCGCATTTTATGCTCATGAGCTTTGAACGCTAATAGTCACTAATCATAAAAAAGAACAAAAACAGACTTTGAATTGCCTATCAGTGAACACTTGTAGTTCAAGGAAATTGGTATAATTAATCTACCAGGGGTTTAGTAATTATTTTTTCAAACCAAGGATTTTGTCCCTTTTACATTAATGCCTAAATCTGATGTGCATAAATCAAATTTCTTCAGAAAGTCCCATTATTGTATAAGAAAACTCATTCTTACACAACATTTGGAATATATGCAGTTATTCTCTCCCATTAATAAATTTACTAAGAAAGAGTGCAATTTTGACGGCATAACTATCTAAAGTGATAATTGTGATTTTTTTTTTTTAATTATAGACTTTCTTCACTTTCTTTTGGTTTTGCATTTTGTGGTTGATCTGATGTCAGAGCTCTTCCCTACTGAGATACTACCAGGTAAATATATTTAATGAATGACCCATAATGTTGTCATTGTTGGGTGCCGTCAAGTCGGTTCCGACTCACAGCGACCTTACAGGACAGAGTAGAACTGCCCCAATAGGGTTTCCAAGGAGCGGCTGATGGATTAGAACTGTCCACCTTTTGGTTAGCAGCCAAGCTCTTAACCACTCCACCACCAGGGCTCCATTTGACCCATATTTTTCTGGTAACAGGAACACTGTTTTTGATGATGTGTGTATTGAAGAGCATCTGTTCATCAATAGAAGTGATACTCTGTTGAGTATGGTTTTACTCCATTGCTGATTCAAAACTCTGTACACAGCCACTGGGTTTAGGGTTTAGAAATTCATGGTCTTGAAAGAAGATTCAATGTAGCTCTGCTGCCTGCCTGCCTGCCTTGGTGTTTATATAGTTGCAGCTCGCAGAGAATATCAAAACATGGCAACACTAGAAATATGTGTTTTATAAAACGTTAAAAATCACCCATAGAGTTAAAAGCATAGGCTTATAGAATGTATCTTTTCTAATTTGAAGTTTTAAAAAATTGTGAGGCCCTTCTCTGCAGGGCAAATTTTTAATGAGGGAACTTTCCTTCAGAGATTTAAAAAGTCTTTCCAAAGAGAATGCGTTCACTGAATAGGCATTCAAACAGTGTTTTTGTCGTTGTTCATGTTGTATTTTCGCAAGATGTAGGATAATTTTTTATAGATGAAAACACTTTAATAGATTTAACTGATAGATTAGCTGACAGCCTTGAGTATTTGATAGCTGATAACAAATATGACCTAATAGTTCCAATGTATTGTGTAATTCATTTCATTAAAATAAAGCTAGAATGGGAAGTTTTACTCAAAGTGTGCTGAATTTTTTTTTTTATTGTTGCAGTTTAGATGAAGTTTACATTTCAAGATAGCCTCCCATACAAAAATTTATCCATACATTGTTATGTGACCCTAATTGCTCTCCCCATACTGCGACAGCACACTCCTCCTTTCCACCCCTGATTCCCCCATGTCCATTCAACCAGCTCCTAACCCTCTCTGCCTTCCCATCTCACCTCCAGACAGAAGCTACCCATTTAGTCTCTAGTATCTGCTTGAGCTAAGAGGCACACTCCTCACGAGTATCACTTTACATCCCACAGTCCAGTCCAATCTTTATCTGAAGAGCTGGCCTTGGAAATTGTTTTAGTTCTGGGCTGATAGAGAATCCGGGGGCCGTGCTTTCTGAGGTTCCTCCAGTCTCAGTCAGACCATTAAGTCTGGTCTTCTTACTAGAATTTGAGTTTGGCACCGCTCCTTTCTCCTGCTCCGTCGGGGACTCTCTGTTGTGTTCCTTGTCAGGCAGGTCATTGGTGGTAGCCGGGCACCATCTAGTTCTTCTGAATGTGCTGAATATTTAAAAAATAATTTTAAAATAAAAAAAAATTGTAAGAAGGGGCATAATAGCATTAATGAAAATTAAGAAAATTAAAACAAAAATTATTACCCTGAATCTTATTTCCCTAACTGCCGTTACATACTTTATAGAATCTACAACTTTGAATTGACATCAATTCTTAATTATAACTTTTGCCACACAGTCGTTAGAATTGAGAAACTTTTTTGTGCTTTTGTATTTAACATATGTAAAGATAATCCTATCATTTGTATTTTTATTTATCGAGCAAATACTGTGTGTGAGGTACTGAGAATGTGTAAATCAAAAACCTATTCTCAAGTAGCTTTTTATGTCTTCTGTTCATATATTTACTTTAAAAAAAAATCCTGCAAATAATTATACTTCCATTGTTTTTAAATTAACTTTTATTTTGAGATATTGTAGATTCATGTGAGGTTGTGAAAAATAATACAGGACCTGGTATGCTATTTAACCAGTTTCCCTGAATGGTAACATCTTACAGAACCTGGATGTGAATACTGATATAGTGAAGATAAAGATCATTTCTGTCACCTTCACAAGGGTACCTCTTGTTGCCCTTCAACAGCTACACCCACTTGCCTCCTACCCCTACTCCCGCCTTAACCTCTGGCAACCACTAATCTGTTCTCCACTTATACAAGTATGTCATTACAAAAATGTTTTACAAATGAAATCATATAGTGTATAACCTTTTAGGATTGCCTCTTTTTTTTTCACTCAGCATAATTTTCTGCAAAATCATCCATGTTTCTGTATGTATCAATAATTTATTCCTTCTTATTGCTAAGTAGAAGCCCTGTTGGCACAGTGGTTAAGAGCTCAGCTGCTTACCAATAAGTCAGCAGTTTGAATCCACCAGCCACTCCTTGGAATCCCTATGGGACAGTTCTACTCTGTCCTGTAAGGTTACTACGAGTCAGAATCAGCTTGATGGCAGTATTTCATGGGATAGATGTATCACATCTATTTTTTTGCTTAAGCATGCACCCACTGAAAAACATTTGGATTAATCCAGGCTTTGGGTATTACAAATAGCAAAGATAAACAGAATTAAAAAAAAAAAGATCTTGTATATAGAAAATCCTGAAGAATACACACACACACACACACACACACACAAATACTATTAGCAAATATAGAAAAATTCCAGGATACATGATAAACATGCAAAAATCAGTTTTTACACTAGCAGTTAACAATCTGAAAAGAAATAAAGGCAAAGATTTCATTAGGTTTACTCTAATTATTTTATCAATTGTAAACTATAATCTATTTTTAATTTTGGTATCCGTACATCTATTGCTTGTATATAGAAATACAATTACTTTTTGTATATTTATATTGTATCCTGCTACATGACTGAACTCACCTATTAGTAATAGGAGTTGGTTTGGTAGATTTGTTGATGTTTTCTACGTAGACTCTAATCATGTCATCTTCAAATATAGACGGTTTTATTTCTTGCTTTATCATCTATATGCTACTTATTTTCTGTCTTTGGCAAACTTTATTGCACTCTCTAGAACTTCCAGCACCATATTGAATAAATGAAGTGAGAGTGGGCATACTTGCCTTATTCCCAATCTTAGGAGAAAATCATTCAGTCTTTTGCAGTGAACTATGATGTTAAATGTAGGCTTTTTTAAAAATATTCTGGATCAAGTTGAGGTAAATCTGATCTATATTTCTGAATTTTTTTTCATGAATGAGTGTTGAATTTTGCCAAATACTTTTTCAATATTGATTGATATTATCATAGGAGTTTTTGTTTGTTTTAGTCTGTTAATGTGGTGGAATACATTGATTTTTAAATACTGAATCAACCGTACATCCCTGGGATAAACATAGTTGTTATATAATTCTTTTAATATTTGACTGAATTCTGTTTGTTAAAATTTGTTAATGACTTTTGTGTCTGTACTCATTGCTTATGGAGGCATTTTTATCATGACTGCATTTTTTTTTTTTTTTTTTTTTTTTTTTTTTTTTTGCCTTTGCCTGGTTTTGGTATCTTTGCAATGCTAGCTTCATAAAATGAATTTGGAAGTGTTCTCCCCTCTGGTTTCTCTAAGGGACTGTCTAGAATTGGTGTTAATTCTTTAAACATTTTGTAGAATTCGCCAGTGAAACCATCTGGAATGGTAATTTCTTTATTGGGAGGTTTTTTCTTTATTTTGTTTATCAATTCAATTTATTAATAGTGTAAGGCTATTAAGATGATCTATTTCATAGTGTTTGAGATGTGGCAGTTTGTGTTTTTCTAGGTATAAGTCCATCTCAACTAAGTCGTCAAATTGATGTATGTAGAGTTCTTTATAGGATTCCCTTATTTGCTTGGTGTTTGCAAGGCTTGTAGTTATATCCTTTTTCATTTCTGATATTGATAATTTGCATACTCTCTCTTTGTCATTGTTAATCTTGCTAGAGGTTTGTCAACTATATTGATCTTTTCAAAGAATCATCTCTTTGTTCCATTCATTATCTCCTTTGTTTTTCTGCTTTAAATTTCATTGTTTTCTGCTCTTATGTTTATTAATTATTCCCTGTTATTTAGAAGTAATGATGTAATTTGGCAGTTATGTAATAATGTAATTTGGCAGTTATGTAATGATGTAGTCATCCTCCATTTTGTGATCTGATGTGGTCATCCTCTGTTTTCTCATAACATTGATTTTTGTGTAACAACCTGGCCTTGGAACCTAACCGTGTCAATAAATGAGGAGTGGGTGTGTTAGCATAGCATTCCCTGTCCCCTTTGTCCTGCTTCGTGTTTCTCCATACATTTGCTTGTTTACTTATTTTTTGTCTCCTCTTGCCCTATAAGAGATGCATAAGCAAAGAAACTTTGTTTGTTTATGGCTGTATCTGCAGTGTTGAGAACAATGCCTGGCATGGTAGACAATCAATAGATATTTGTTGAATGGTTAATAAATAAGAATCTGGAAACGGCATTTTCTATCATTTGAAAAAAAAAGCTAACCCTTTGCCATGGAGTAGATTCCGACTCATGGCGACTTGTGCTAGTTGAGTGCAAACCATTTGTTCCACTCAGGGACCTGCCATTTGAAAATGAGTCTGATATTGAAGTCAATATGCTCCAGTGACTTTATTTAGTCTTAGGTCATTTTGCTGTCCAAGGGCAGGGCAATGGAAATGGTCTGTGCTGGCAGGAAGGGCTATTTTATCACTAGCATGTTGAGTGTGGCCTGTGTATGATGATAATAAGAAGCAAACTGGCTTTTAGGGGTGTTTTTATTTATTTATTTTTACATTTCTTTTCAGACAATGCATCCACTTATTCCACACCTGGGCTGAACACTCTCACTCTTTGCTCTTGGTAGCCACTGTACTTAACTCTTATCATGCCTCCTTTGGGAAGAGAAATTTTAGTAAGGGAGGCTCTGCAAAGCAAGAATTCATCATGAGCTTTATAGTTGGTCTTGAACCTGAAAAGAATCAAAGACCCCAAATCAAAGATCTCAAAGACAAGTCTGATATAGTTTTCGGAATGCCCTCTTTTAATATTCCAGTGCATTTGTAAAACCCAGTGCCTCAGAGTTCTGTGTCTACTTATCTAAGATAAAGACTGGGTCCCTGTGTGGTGCAAATGGTTAAGAAGCACTGACTGCTAGCAGAAAGGTTGGCAGTTCAAACCTACCCAGAGCCTCCTGGAAAGACAAGTCTGGTGATCTGCTTCCAAAAATTCACAGCCTTGAAAATCCTATGGAGTGCAATTATACTCTGTAGATATGGGGTGCCGTGAATCAGAATGGATGGTATGGCAACTAACAATAACAACGAGATAAAGACTAAAGGGTGATTATTAATCACACCTGTGAGGGCTGGCTAGCACATACTGACTCTTATTCTATACATATGTGAGGCTTGTTTGTTTAAATATATAATTGTGCATTTATTGTAAGTCACTAATGGGAATTAATAAATAAAGTTATATTAATACTTCTGAAATACACTTCATATTTGCAATTTATCTTCATTGTCAGTATAGGCTATCTCTTTTAAGGGACCAGAAACTCTCATGAATGGATTAAACAAGGAAAACCATTTAATTGCTTAAAAACAATTTAACTGAAGAATAAACCGGCAGGTCTTCAGCCCTGCTAGCTCTTGCATCCCAGCAACATACCCATTCATTTCAGTCCAGCCACTTGTGTTGGCTTAACTTTTATAAAGTTAAAGGGTTTTAACTTTAAGAGACATTTTCACAAACATGAAGGATAGGCTTCTCAAAGGAGGGCTTTATGCTCTGTAAGATGAGAGAAACATTCCATGCATGCTTTTAAATCAAAACAAACAAGAGTGAAGGTAAGATGTAAACACGCATTATCTTTAAGACTTGGCTCCAAAAAAGAGCAAGATGCGGTTAGCGAAGCCCCTTCTTTTTCTGATTGTATCATTTACAATGAAATGATAGCAGATGGTTTATGAAAAGAGTGCAGAATCTCCAAACTCCTCTGACCACCACATATTCTTACAGTAACTGAAAAATAAATCATATCATCATCACTGAAAAAAAAAATACACTTAAGACAATATGATTTTTAGATCACATTTCTTCAAATTCTGATCTCTCATTAGGAAAAATTATCAGTGAAGCATGCCAAATGAGAATTTTCGAACAATTTGTTTTCTGGTTAGATGTATTGATTATAAAGCTTATTCTTATTGAAATACACTTTCAAATATTGGCAAATTAATGCCTCTGACCTTTACTTAAATCAGTAGCTTTCTTAAAAACCAAAAAAAA
>NW_004444035.1:3592498-3604873 GCF_000243295.1 Trichechus manatus latirostris | reverse complement strand
TCTACTCTGTCCTTTAGGGTCGCTAGGAGTTGGAATCGACTGGACAGCAGTGGGCATAGTCCTTCTCAGTGGCTATCTGTTGTCTTCCTGAGAAGAAGAGTTAAAAATGTCTCCTTTGGTTAGTGACAGTAGGGATGAATCAGTTGGATGAAATTACTAGACTGTAATAGGAGTCCAGTTTTATGTCCTTGTTAACGAGGACCTACGTGGGGAGGAAAGCATTTAGCAAAGTGTGAACTGCTGCAGCTGGTTTATGACGGTATGTGCTGTCACTAGCAAAGAATTGACCCGATAAAAAATCTCAGAATGATTTTCTCTGGAAGTCAGCTGTATTGCTGAGTGGTGATTCAAGAGGAAAAATAAAATGTGTTGGCGCTCACATAAAAGGAAAAATGAATCAGAAATGACTCTTTTTTGGAAAGCCATTCACCATTTTGAGCTGTATTCCAGTAAGTCTTGTAAAATTTTTAAAAAGTCACTTAAATAGTTTTGAATATTCAAGGCAAAGTAACTCCATATTTCTAAATGCTTTGCTTATGATGTTAATTATTTATAAACTTTTAAACATTTAACTATTGACTTGTTTTTGAGGATTTGCCTCTCATTAATGTTGTTTTGTAACTTCTCCTTCCCAGACGTCAATATTGTCCTATCACATCTTTTTGGTTTATTCAAGAATCAGCGTTTACATTGGTATGACCATGAAATAGATATATATTTAATTTCATAGCCTAGTTCATTACAATTATCCTTTACTGAGAACAAACGTTTCATTTCCCAACCTTGGAAAGTTATCAAAGTAATAATATGTAGTTTTTCATTGCTTAGTTTTCCATGCACTAATAATCTTTATTCATCTAAGAAGTCATCATCAAAGTACTCTCAATATTTTTCACTCCTCAGACTTTTTTTTAAAATTACTTCCTGCTCCAATCTAAACTAATCCATACTAATCTTTAGGAATGCTGCTTTGTTGGATTTTCTCTATATCCTATTTGTCTTAATAATTGTTCTGAAGCATAGCCTATGATAGCATAAGAATTATATAGGGTTTGGTTTTTTTTTTTTAGTGCTAATATTTGAAAATATTTTTACCCTGAAGTCACATGTCAATGATAGTATGGATGAAGAACCCTGGGTGGCTCAAACAGTTCACATTTGGCTACTTACCTAAAGATTGGCGGTTCAAATCCGCTCACCCAGCAGCACCAGGGAAAAAAAGATCTGGCAACCTGCTTCCGTAAAGATTACAGCCAAAAAAGAAAAAAAAAAAAGCTCTATGGAGCAGTTCTACTCTGTAACACATGGGGTTGCCATGAATCAGAACCAACTTAATGGCAATGAGTTTTATTTTATTTTGTTTTTGGTTTATGGATGAGTATGGAATTCTAGATTAAAAATACTTTCCCCTCAGAATTTAAGGCTTGGCTCCATCTTCTAATATTTTCTAGTATCCAGTGATGCTGGAAGAATTCTGAGGCCATTCTGCACCCCATTCCTTTTCATATGCCTGCCACTTGCTCACCTTTTGTAAGCTTGTAGGATCTTAAATTTATCCTAAATATTCTGAAATCTCATGATTTGTTCACGAGAAGGTCTTTTTCTTTTACTGTCCTGGACACTTTTTGGAGCCTTTTAATCTGGAAACTTCAGTAAATAGGAAATGTCATTACATAATTTCTTTGATAATTTTTCGATATACCATTTTCTCTCTTCTTTTTCTCTGTAACACCTCTCGCACAGATATTATATCTCTTACATGTTGATTTTTTAAAATTAAAATTATCGTTAATTTTTAGAAGTTTTTTTTCCTCATTCTCTGATCGTCCCTATTTCATGTCCTTCTCTTCTCTCTCGCTTCAATGTTTTCTTCAGCTTCCCTCTAGTCTGTTGTTTGTGTGTTGATTAATTTACACTGTGCCCCGAGCCTACGAGCCTGAGCATTCCAAGGGTTCTGCAGACTGGAGGTCTCACTAATTGTCAGAACTCTCCCTCCAAGATGAAGCGGCAACTTTGTCTGCTCTGCTAAGCTGAGAACCATTTCCTTTCTCCTCCATATTCTGCAGTTTTACCCAAATAATATTTTTTTTGCTATTGTCTCTGCTCACATTCTCATTGTGTGGGTTAATAACTCTTTTTTCTTTGAACTTTGTTTTCTCTTTTACCGTAATTTTAGTGAGCTTTTACTGAGCATCTAAAACCATGTTTATCTTGAACCTTCTTTTTAACGTTTTAAAGTGTATGTATAACAAAACAATGAAAAAAGTAGATCTAGTTTAATTATTCTGAAGATGAAAATAAGCCCCAAGTGTTTCAGTTTTCCTAAAATGACAACTATTCTAAAGGCATAACAAGAACTTAGTATTTTAAATTTATTCTCCAGGCCGTTTTTCACATTATCGTTTATTGTCCTTTCCTCATACTACTTTTTCTTCAGCCATCATCCTTGTAATTTTGCCACAGTTTTGTACATATGTGAGTTCACATCAGATTTCAGGAATCTCTTTCATCACAAGAAGCAGCATTATATGCCTCTTCTTGACCAGCAAACCAGTTGCAGTCCAGTTGAGTCTGACTCATGGTAACCCCGTGTGTGTCAGATTAGAACTGTGTTCCACAGAGTTTTCAATGGCTGATTTTTTCAGAAGTAACCCGCCAGGCCTTTCTTCCAAGGCACCTCTGGGTGGACTCGAACCTCTAGTGCTTTAATTAGCAGCTGAGCATTTAACCTGCCTCTTCTTACACATTACGTTTTCCCACAGCTACTCTCCCCACATCTGTTTTAGTCCCGTCAACCCACAGTGATAGATGAATTGAGTAACAAGTAAATATATTAAACACCTGTTATGAATAAGGAAATATGCAAGGAGAAAATCAGTATTTTAAGGAGCCCTGGTGGCACAATGGTTACGTGCTCGCTGCTCATCGGAAGGTCGGCGGCGAAACTCAGCCTGGTACGTTGCTCTCAAAGAAAGGGGAAATGGCTGTTATAGGAATGTTACAGTATTGTAAGTGAAATCAAAAATCACTCTATGTCTTCTAATCATCACATATAACTTTTATGTTTTCCCAGTTTTCTTGGAACAGATTACCCTTTAGCATCATTCTCTTCAGCCAAATTATGTCTGCAATTAAATGACAAAATAAAACTTCCATCTGAAATGAATAATCTGTTTAAGAGTATTTTCCTTTTGGGTTTTTATTCTTGAGTTCAGAATGGCTTTTGCCTGTGAGTTCAGTTACTATTAATTAATAGCTGAATGGAGGGTATAAAACAAATGCAAATTTAATAATTACTATAGCTACGACGTATAAACAAATGAAAACAGGAAACTATAGTGACAAATGCATGTGCATAATGACATATCTACATCTATATTTTACAGACATAGAGATAAGATTTGGAAATAGGTTATAGTTTGCTTGATAGAATGCTAGTATTCTGTCTTTCTCCTGCGGTCCATTGGCAACGATAGAGAGGGCTATGCTGGGTATATTCTTACATACATTCTGTCTTGAGACTTGTTTTTTAATCCTTTCTGTGCTTTTCATTTTGTGATGTGTCTCTTGCAGACTGAACAATGTTATGTTGTGGCTTCATTTTGTAATGTGTCTCTTGCAGACTGACAATGTTATATTGTGACTTCTTTTTGTGATGTGTCTCTTGCAGACTGAACAATGTTATATTGTGGCTTCTTCTTAATTTTCTGTTTTTGTTCTAATCCAGCCAGACTATCTTGGTCTTTTACATGGAACATTTATTGCATTTTGTTTTCTGGAATTATAGATATTTTTGGATTTCTATCAAACATCATTTGATATCTAATTTCCATGTTTATTCAATGCTTCTTATCCCTTTCTTTCTTTCTTTTTTAAAAATTGCTTACACTATTTATTTTTGATTAGAGTGGGTCTTAAATTAGTTAAATTTATATTGGGCAAATCTGCTGCAAAAGACCTCTCTAAAGTGTTAAAAAGCAAAGCTGTCACTTTAAGGACTAAGGTGCACCTGACCCAAGCCATCGTGTTTTCAGTCGCCTCATATGCATGCGAAAGCTGGACAATGAATAAAGAAGACCAAAGAAGAATTGATGCCTTTGAATTATGGTGTTGGCAAGAACACTGAATATACCATGACGGCCAGAAGAACGAACAAATCTGTCTTAGAAGTACAGCCGGAATGCTCCTTAAAAGCAAGGATGGCTGTTGTCTGCTATCTAGTTAGTGAATTCCCTTCTCCCTCCCTCCTCACCATCGTAACGGTCAAAGAATGTTTTCTTCTGTGGTTAAACTTTATCTTGAGTTCTTATAATAGAGTTCACTAACTAGATAGTAGACAAGAATCATCCTAGGTGAAGGTGTAAAAAAATTTTTAAAAAAGAAGAGAAAAAAAGAAAAAGATAAAAGCAAGGATGGCAAGACTTTGTCTCACAAATTTTGGGCATGCTATCAGGAGAGACAAGTCCCTGAAGAAGGACATCATGCTTGGTAAAGTAGAGGGTCAGCAAAAAAGAGGAAGGCCCTCAACGAGATGGATTGACACAGTGGCTGCAACAATGTGCTCAAGGATAACAACAATTGTGAGGATGGCACAGGACCAGACAAGGTTTCGTTCTGTTGTACGTAGGGCTGCTATGAGTCAGAACCAACTCGACGGCACCTAACAACAACAACAGCAATATAAAGCACTTAGAGCACCGTCTGGCACAAAAAACAAGTGTTTTCTTTTAATACTGCTATTTTTATTGGGTAGTTTGTCCTTCTACAACGTTAGATTAATTGCTCCATTTTTTTTTAGGCAATTAGTTGTTATCCTAATAACTAAAAACTGTCCACTTAACAAACTTAAATTTAATCAACATCTTTACTGTCCTCTTGACTGTAAAAAAGCCTAGAATGTCTTGAATTTATTAATCCTTTTCCAACTAATATGCTATTGCTGATACGTATTTTATTTCTAACCCCCACAAGATATTATTGTTATTAATAATGTCTACAGTCTAAAATTTTCCCACATTCATATTCATTTTTCTGCTCTTTATTTTTTTCTTGCATGTTAGACTTTCCTCCTGGAATTACTTTCCTTCTGCCTGAAGTACCGCCTTTAAAATATCCTTTAGAGAGAATCTACAGCTTACAAATTAACTCCACTTGGGTTGCTTTCTTGAAAATGTTATCATTTTTACCTCGTTCTTGAAATATTTTTTTTTTCTGCATAAAGAATTTTAGGTAAATGGTTATTTTCTTCACCCTACTAAAGACATCACTCTGGCTTCTATTGTTTCTGTTAAGATACCTATGTGAAGTCTAACTCTCACTCCTTTGAAGACAAACCGTCTCCCAACTCTGGCTAATTTTAATATCATATCTTTTTCTCTTTTGCAATTTCACTATAATCTATTTATAAATGGGCTGTTTGTAAGTCTTCCTATGTATGTACTGTGATTCTTTAAAATTTGTCCATGTCTTTCATTGTTTCTGGAACTGTTTAGCTACTGGGTTTTATAATGCATCCTCTGCACCATTCTCTGTCTCTCCTCTCCATCAGGAATTCCAGTTATATGTGTGTTGGATCTCCTCTCTTGTCCCTGTATGTAGTCTAAGTTCTTTGTTATGAATTGAATTGTGTCTTCCAAAAAGATATGCTGGAGTCCTAACACCTGGTACCTCTGAACATGAACATGTTTGAAAGTAAGATCTTTGATGATGTTATCAGTTAAGTTAACACGACGTCATACCAGCAGTAGGGTAGATCCTAAGGCAATCTGAGTGCTATCCTCATAAAAGAGCAAAACAGACACAGAGAGACAAAAGAAGGACACCATGTAACACTGCAGCTGCAAGCCAAGGAAAATCTGGAGGCACCAAAATCTAGGAAAGGTTCTCCTCCAAAGCCTTATAAAAATCAACATGCCAAACACCCTAATCTTGGACTCTCAGCCTTCAGAACTTTGAGGCAATATATTTTGATTGTTTAAATCTACCCAAAATACCACTTTGTAGTGTTTTGTATAGTTTGAATGTCTTGTCAGAATTACCTAAAAATTCCTAATAGATACAGTTACATTAGTAGGAAATTACTTGGTAACACTTCTTAGTGACTTTATTTACATTTAGAAATGTTTACTAAACTATTCCTTGGATTTAAATAAATTAGTGATAGACCTCTTCAGATAATTGATAACTGTTTTTAAATTTGTAGGATCCAATTTCAGCTATATATAAATAAAAAATAAAAAAATGATATATGGTCAAAATTTGGTTAATATTAATATGAGAATATACATTCTATTGAAAGAAGAAAAAAACAGAAGTACGTACTTGAATTACCCTAGGTGCAAATGATATATACTGAAATAATTAACCTACATAATCCCATTCACAATGTAAAGACCATTTAAATACAAAATATACATTTTTGTTTTTCCAAGGAAACAGACATTATTTTAGATTCCTCATATATTTTCCAGTTTTAAGGAAGTTCACACTGGGAACATCTAATTGGATAGATAGGCAAATTATTACTAAGTGAAACTGTGTTTGCATTTTTCCATAAAAAAAAAATGTAGGTTTATTGAATGTGAGTCCTTTCACATGTTCTTTCAAAAAGTAATTCAGAACCCATAGTTGCCAATTACGTGAACAAAATAATCACAGTCCTTTCCTTTATTGATGGCAATAGAGTTTAAACACTTGCAAATATGTATTACAAATTATTAAAAATGCTAGGAAGGAAAAAGGTAGGAAGATTTAGTTTAGAAATAGGTTTGAGAATGTTTATTTGAGAAATGACACCGAATATGGTACCCAAATAACCAACAGTTTCAAGAGAAGAATATTTGAAAATCATTCCAGGGAGGAAAAAAAATAGCATGCGGACTATCTCCAAGACAGAAGAGAGTCTGACATGTTTTAAAAAACTAGAAGCAGGCCTTGATGGCTAGGATGGATCGAGGGAGCAAGGGCATGAGTGGTAGGAGATACGGTTGGAAAAGGAGGCAGAATCTAAATTCTAGCATGACGAGTAAGCCATGTTGATAATTTTGAATCTTCTAAGTTCAAAATTGTATAATCTCTTTTCCTAAGGTTTTTTAATGTGAATAAAATTCATAGCCAAGTGGCTTGGCTCAAATTGTTGACCTTATAGGCAAACTTTTTTTTAGAAAACTACATAAACACACATACATACACAGTGTGCCACTTGAAAAAATTGGAAACAACATGCTATGTTGTTCTCAAAGAAAGGAGAAATAGCTGTGACAGGAATGTACAGTATTACAAGTGAAATAAAAAAAAATTCTTTACGATTACTAACCAACAAATTAAATTTTTACGTTTTCCCATAGTTCTTGAAATAGATTAGCATCATTCTCTTTAAACCTACTAAATTACTTCTGTAATTAAATGACAAAATAAGATTTCCATCTGAAATGAATAATCTGTTAAAGAATATTTTCCTTTTGGATTTTTATTCTTGAGCTCAGAAATGCTTTTGCTTATTTATTCAGTTACTATTAATTAATATTTAATAAATAATAATATGGAGCCCTGGTGGCACAGTGGTTAAGAGCTTAGCTGCTAACCAAAAGATTAGCAGTTCAAATCTACCAGCCGCTCCTTGGAAACCCTATGGGGAAGTTCTACTCTCTGCTATAGGGTTGCTGTGAGTCAGAATTGACAGCCATGGGGTTTTTTTCTTTGTTTATTAATTAATGAGAGCTGAATGGAGGGTATAAAACAAATTCAAATTAAATAGTTCCTGTCACTATGTTTCCTAAACAGAAGAAAACACGAAACTATGGTTAGAAATGCATTTGGATAATGACACATCTACATCTATGTTTTACGTATAGAGACATATAGATAAGATATGGAAATAGATAATAGTTTGCTTGATAGAAACCTCGTAGTCTATCTCTGTCATGAGGTCCTTCAGCAACACTAGAGAGCTGCTTTGCTGGGCATGATCTTACATTCTATCTCTAGATTTGATTAAAAGAAATGTGATTTATTGCTGAACACAGAGGTACTCTCAAGCCGGAATTTCTCTACAAACCCAGCAACCTATAAAGAGGGCTGCCACCTACAAAGTCATATTAAAATCGCTGATTAGTTTCCACAGATTTGGCACCCTGCTGTAAAATATTTTAAGGTTTTATTTTTTTATCCAAAATTCAAAAATATAATCAAAGGATTAGTTGAAAATATCTGGATTAGAATTTACGGAATAAGTATATACTAAAGCAATGCTCACACTATATATACAATAAGAGCAAGACAACTAGCAAAAAGTAGAAAACAACCTCACAAAAATAATGATGAAATAGTACTTAGTAGTAGACACAGAAGAGCTTCTCTCATGATTGGAATAGTTTTCTTACATCCTTCTACTTTTGCACTACAACTTCTAAACTCTGCTTTGATTTATGAATATTTCTGTTAAACTTATTTGCTTAAATCAGAATCAATATATTAATTGCTAACGGTTCTCTTCTTCCATCTATAATTCTTCAAAGCTCATTATTTAAATTATAGAGATTTAAAAAAAATTCATTTATTTCACTGTCCTGTCAATATCCACTCCTATCTGTCCTTGCACAACTCTATGTATTGCAGGGTATGTTAGCGTGAGTGGGTACATAAAAAACCAAACCAAACCCATTGCCGTCGAGTCGATTCCGACTCATAGCTACCCTATAGGACAGAATAGAACTGACCCATAGAGTTTCCAAGGAGAGCCTGGTGGATTTGAGCTGCCGACCTTTTGGTTAGCAGCTTTAGCACTTAACCACTACACCACCAGGGTTTAAAAATGTGCTCCACTTGCAAATGTCTATGAATGCCATTTTAGGTTCTAGTGAGAGAAGTTTTACAAATTTTACAGATTTCTCTGATTCAAAGAAGAGAAAATATCTTCCAGATATCATTAAAAGTATTATTGTCAAAGAGAGTGGTAACTTGGGACATGAGTGGGGACAAATTGACACTCGTAATAATCAGGTGTGGAGCCCACAGAGCTGATTCTAAAGGCAAAGTGTGATTCTGATGAGTTTATGGTCTGAGTCAGGGAACTGTTAGCTGAGAAAGTCTGTTTTACTCCAAATTACTAAGGCCAAAAGGGTGATGGAAAAACATGACCCTGGGATAAGGAGCAAGAAATAGATAGCAAGCTCTACAAAAACGTGCAGACTGTGTGTGTATTGGACTTTGTGAGAAGGCAGGAAGTGGGCAGTGGACACCAGGCCTGGAGTAAACTGGATGGAAGAGCAGACCTCTGCTGCTCTGTTTATACGTAACCGGCAACTTCAGGTAGAGACATACCCTGGATATTGTGGAAACAGACAACCTTTCAGATTGAAACATTTATATGTCTACAATAACTTCCGACTCTCTTGTCTGGATGTATCCTCCTGATCTACCCTAAACCTTAGCATAAATACAGTAGAAAGGGGTCTGGTGCATTGTTAAGAAATTAGATGTCGCAGTTCCTCCACACAGCTTATGTGTCAGCTCCAATATATTTATCTGTGTCACTTTAGGCACATTATTTATTTTCCCATCTTGAAAATATAGATGATAATAGTATCTCTGAGGTAAGGTTCTTGAAAGAAAAATGTAATTCCAAAGAATTGCTTAGCAGAATTTTTAGTAAATTGTACACCCACTCCTTACTTATGGACATGGTTAGGTTCCAAAGACCAGGTCATTATGAGAAAATCAGGCTCTGTGCAAAAATGGAGGACTACTCCATCCGATCACAAAATGGAAGATGACTACATCATTACATAACTGTCAGATTACATCATTACATAACTGCCAAACCACTGAGAATCATGGCCCAGCCAAGTTCATGCATAACATAACCATCACAGCTAGCGTTACTCTCATCTTGTTCATTACTGCAAGACACACTATTAATGTGCAGAATAGTCGGATAGTAGATTTTTTACTATTGTCATAAATATGAAATGCCAGATAAAGAGATAGTTGATAAGTGAAGACCAGGTGTATATACACAAACTATTTTAGCTATAATTTTGTTTTTATTATTGAGTTTTTGGTGAAAGTTTACACAGAAAGTTAGGTTCCCGTTTGTCATGGATTGAATTGTGTCTCCCAGAAAATGTGGGTAGCAGCTTGGCTGGGTCATGATTCCCAGTATTGTATGATTGTGTTATCTGATGTGATTTCCTTGTGTGTTGTAAACTCTACCACTATGTTGAGATTATATGTGATCTCCTCATGTGTTATAAATTCTATCACTGTGATGAGGTTATACTGATGAGGTTGACAAGGTTAGCGTCTTAATGCAATCTCTTTTGAGATATAAAAGAGAGAAGCGAGCAGAGACACATGGGAACCTCACACCACCAAGAAGGCAGTGCTGGGAGCAGAGCGCGTCCTTTGGACCTGAGATTCCTGTGCAGAGAAGCTCCCAGACCAAAGGAAAGACTGAGGCATCACAAGGACCTTTCTCCAGAGCCGACGGAGAGAGAAAGCATTCTCCTGGAGCTGATGCCCTGAATTTGGACTTGTAGCCTACTGGACTATGAGAGAATAAATTTCTGTTTGTTAAAACCATCCACTTGTGGTACTTCTGTTAGAGCAGCACTAGATGACTGAGACACCATTTGACAATTTCCACACAAATTGTTCAGTGATGTTAGTTATATTTATCATAATGTGTCAACAATCTCTTTAAATGTGTTCTGTTTGTTCCATTTCCAGTACTCTAGTTTCCCTGCCCCCTAATCTTCTAATCATTGCTTTTGAGTAATTGTTGACCTCATGGTCTCTTACTGATGATTTTTAAGTACAACACCAATCTTACAGGTAATACCCTTTATTTTGTGTGCCACCCTCCTGTTTTGCTAAAGGGTGGTCTTAGGAGATAGGCGTGGTTCTAGGTTTAAAGAAAGTCTCAAGGCAATAGTCTCGGGGAGTCTTCTTTTCTCTACTGTTCCAATTTCCCTTTTTTTTTTTTTAAATAAGAATTTTAGTTCTGCTCCACATTTTTCTTCCATTCTATCAGGGACCATTTAATGTAACCCCGGTCAGAATGGTCAGTGGTGGTAGCCAGTCACCAACTAGTCTCAGGGTAGATGATGTTGTGGTTTGTGTAGACTTGTTTCTTCTCTGAGCTTTTGATTACCTTCTTACTATTTTGCTCCTGGCAAGTAGAGATCCGCAGTTGTGTCTTAGATGGCCACTCACAAGCTTTTAAGACCCCTGATGCTACTCACTTTACTAGGATGCAGATCATGATTTTTGGGAACTATGTTATGCCAATTGACTGAGTTGTCCCATAAGACTATGGTCCTAAGCCTTCAAACCCAGAAAACGAGTCTTGGAAGGTGTTTTGTTACATCTGTGGAGTATCCATATTTGTGTCTTCAATAAATATATGTGCCTGTACCCACATATTTGGATTGACGCATACCTGTGGGAGACCTGATGGTGCAATGGTTAAGAGCTATGGTGAGCTATGGCTGCTAACTAAAAGGTCGGCAGTTCAAATCCACCAGCTGCTCCTTGGAAACCCTATGGGGCCATTCTACTCTGTCTTATAGGGTCGCTATGAGTTGGAATTGACTCGATGGCAATTTTTTTTTAATAGATACTTCTGTCTGTTCTGAACTATGTACACACCTGTACCTACCCATATACAAATATGCCTATACCTGTCCATATGTGCTGAAACACTAGTTTTTACTTTCCTTGTGCTGTGCTCACTACATCCACATTTAGTGTCACTTTTCTCATTACCAAAAAAATAACAAGTCTCTACAATCTGAAGAGTGCTTTCCCTTTCCCCCCCCTTCCTCTCCCTGGTAACCACCAATGAACATTGTTCTCTCTCTATATCTATTCTTGTCTTCTTATAAAAGAGAGTTCATACAATATTTGTCCTTATATACTTGACTTATTTCACTTAGCATTATGCACTCCAGGTCCATCCATGTTACAATATGTTTCATAGACTTGTCCTTATTCTTTATGGTTGCATAGTATTCCATTGTATGTATGAACCACATTTTGCTTATCCATTCATCCATTCATGGACACTTTGATTATTTCCATTTATTTGCTATTGTGAATAAAGCAGCAATGACCATAGGTGTGCATATGTCTGTCCTGTTGTCATTTTTAGATCTCTAGGCTATATACCTAGGAGTGGGATTGATGGATCATAGGATAGTTCTATTTCTAGTTTTTTGAGAAAGTGACATACCGTTTTCCACAGTAGTTGGTGGTTGTCTTAGTCATCTCGTGCTGCTATAACAGAAGTACCACAAGTGGATGGTTTTAACAAAGAGAAGTTTATTTCCTTACAGTAAAGTAGGCTAAAAGTCCAAATTCAGGGTGTCAGCTCCA
>NW_004444035.1:3505874-3592398 GCF_000243295.1 Trichechus manatus latirostris | reverse complement strand
ACTAGGAGCTTCTCGGGCACAGGGAGCCCGGTCCAAAGGACAAGCTCTGCTCCCGGCACTGCTTTCTTGATGGTATGAGGTCCCCAACTCTCTGCTTGCTTCTTTTTCCTTTTATCTCTTGAGAGATAAAAGGTGGTGCAGGCCACACCCCAGGGAAACTCCCTTTACATTGGATCAGGGATGTGACCTGGGTAAAGGTGGTATTACAATTCCACCCTAATCCTCTTTAACGTAAAATTACAGTCACAAAATGGAGGCCAACCACACAATTCTGGGAATCATGGCCCAGCATTTTTTTGGGAGACATAATTCAAACCATGACAGTGGTTGTACCATTTTGCAGTCCCATCAGCAATGATAAGGGTTCCTATCTCCCTACATCCTCACCAATATGTGTTAACTGTTTTGTTTTTGTTTTTTTTTTTAAATCAGTGCCATTTTAGCCAGGGCGAGATAGTATCCTACTATAGTTTGGGTTTGCATCCCTCTAATGGCTAATGATCATGACCATCTCTTCATGAGTTTGTTAGCCTCCTGACATTGGTGAACTAGCTGTTCATGTCTTTTGCCCATTTTTTTATTGGATTGTTTGTCTTTCTGATGTTGTGTTATTAAAGTTTTCTATATATATTAGAGATTAGACCTTTAATATAGTGAAAATGTCAATTCTGTCTAAAGCGAATATCAGATAAAATGCAATTCTGATACAAATCCCAACAACATTCTATACTGAAATGGGAAAACTAATGACCACTTCATATGGAAAGGAGAGAAATCTCAAACAGAAAACACAATATTAAAGAAAAAGAAAAAAGCAAGAGGTGTCACAGGAAGGTAAAGTGATACAATCTCCTTGGAAAACAATATAGTAGTTCCTCAAAATGTTAAATATAAATTACCATATAACCCAGAAATTATACTGCTAGGTATCTAACCAAGAGAAATGAAATTGTATGTCCTCACAAAAACTTGTACTTGAATGTTAATGCATTATTCATAATAGCCATAAAGTGGAAATAGCCCAAATGTCCATCAGCTGATAAAGAGATCAGCAATATGTAGCATACACATACAAAGTAATATTATTTGTTTTCTCTTGCTTTTTCAAATTCAGTTGTTTTATTGTTCAGTTCTAGTAGTTCTCTTGGATTTGACTGATGTTTTCAATTTCCTTGTTGAGTTTCTCATTTTGTTCCTCCATTTGTTTTATGATCTCTGCTAGTTTTTTTTTTTTTAATGTGTGTTCTTCTGCTTTCTTTAAATACATTAAGCACCATAGTCTGAAAATTATCAATTCTTTGCATTAGTCTGGCTTCCAGAGAAGAAATGTCCTCTCCTTCATGTTTTTCTTTTGATTGGTTCTTCTTCTCTTGTGATTTTGTGTGTTTTACTCTTTTTTGTTGAACTTGGGTTAGTTTGCTTTTTTTTTTTTTACTTTAAATTTTGTATTCTGGTTTCTGTGAGAAAAGTTTCTGATTGGGCACCTTGGTGGCACAGCAGCCAAGCACCTGGCTGCCAACCAAAAGGCCAGGGCCTGTACCTGCCAGCCGCTCCATGGGAGAAAGATACGGCAGCCTGCCTCTGCAAAGACTCACAGCCCTGGGAACCCCACGGGGCAGCTCCACTCTGCTCTACAGGGTCTTTATGAGCCAGAATTGACCCAGCAGCAGTGGCCTTGGTATCTTCTCTTGAGAACTTTAGAGGGCACTTTTGTCCTTAGTTTTTTTTCAGTGCTGATTCAGGAGTTCTGAATGCTCAATCTCTGGAATTCAATAGGTATGTGTGTTGGGGTGGGGGTGGGGGGTGGTGGTGAGGGTTAGCTAGTTGCAGATACTGATGGCTCAACTTTCCTGTGGTGAAGGTGGAAGGGTCTCTATGTCTTTCCTTCATGGGTGCCCCTGCACAGACTCTGCCACAGTGTCACTGTGGGCAGAGAACCAGCTGTTTCCCACTGTGTTGCCCTTCAGTCTGAAGTATTCCCTGGACACACTGCCCTTGCAGTTCTCTCCAGTCTAGTGCCCGTCTGTCTTGGGCCTCAACAAGATTCAACAACACTCTCTCCCAGAGCCACTGTCTCCATTCACACCCTCCCAATTACGTGGCCCATGAACCCCCATGGCCAATTTGTGCCACCTTAAAAAAATTGGGCTACAGCTTCCTCAGATTAGGTCCCTTGCTGTGTTCCTTGTTTGGGGTGTTGCCCAGCCCCATCCCAAAATGGCTGTGATGAGCCAGTGCTCCCCATGTCAGTGGGTAAGTTCCCCATCTTCTCTGCCATCCTCATTTCTCCTCTTCCCCACTTCTAGACTCACCCCGACTCTCCAACACCTCAGCTGTCATTTAGAGTTCTTGAGATCTCAGTCTGTGCTTGCTTTTATTCATTATTCAGTGAGTTAGTTGCTGGGGAGTAAATGGCAGCATCCACTACTTCGTCATCTTGCCCCATCCCTATATTCTTTTAAATGATGGGAAGAAAATTTAAGTTTTGAATATTTTGAGGGCATATCATCTTCACCATCTGTATCTCAAAAGTGGGAAAATTGAATCATATAAAGCCATAATACCCTTTTGTGTTAATATTCAATGGAACAATGATTTTCAAAGTTTTAGGTTAGTGGAGAGACAAGAGTGATATTTATTTTAAAGTGTAAGATTTGCCATCTAAACATCATGGCAAAAACTATGTTTTTTTTTTTTTTTGAAATGTGCTATTCAGAATCTAACATACAGTTAATAACATTATAATTCTATATGTTGTATCTTTGATAATAAATATTTGTTTTCATTTATTATTAAATAGTAAAAAATCATTTCATATTATTTTCACCATTACAAGAATCTGCTCTAGGAAAAAAGTCTTGAAAATGTTCCAATATTGTTTATATTATCTTTTCAATTTTATTACATTTGAATTACACAATATATTTATCTCACTAAATAATTATAGCTCTCTGTAACTGATTTTTCCTTACCTTTTACTGGTTAGAAAATTTTATAATTTTCCACATATTTATGTATATAGAAATATACGATGACAAATTAAATCGTCTTTATAATCCATAATCTGGCTTAGTAATGCTTTCCCAAGTGCTCCAGATACAAATATTTAATGTCTTGTTCACTTACTTTCTATCTTGTGAGCAGCCATCCATTCCTCCAGATCTCGATATTAGAAGAGGAAGAATGGGTAATAATATGAAATAGTTAATATTGAAAGTTGGGTACATAATATCATGCAATGTGATCTATGCAACAGTAAATTTGGAAAATGAGATCAAAGTTTTATCCATTTTCTTTGCTATTTCACACATGAGATTTGGGAACGAACCTTAAAGAAACCAAAATTATGTTAAATATTAGATAATATGAAATTATTTTTGTTGAAATTCATGAACTCCGAAGACTGGGACAAATATCTTTAAACCATTTGCTTTAATAAGCATTGAATGCAGAAGTTTTGTACCATAACATGATACTCCAAATTAAACTTTTGCATCTGAAGTGACCCTTATAGCCGTTTTACAGTTCATAAATTCTGTACAATGGTGCTCAGTGGAGTAAGTTTAATAAATCTTGCTTGTGCTGTAAACGTTAGTGCTGCACGTACTTGAGATGACATTTCCAGTGCTAAGAGACACAAACGCAGAAATGGGTCTTCTCTTCCCTGGGGAAAATTTGCCATAGAGTTCATGAAATATTAGACATAAATTCAATAATGAGAAAAAAACCACACTACAAATTATTTGTCATTGCCATAGGGAAAACAAATAAATCAGGTGTTCATTATTTACGTACATTTAAAACTGGTTGAAGAGTCATAAAGAAGGTTTGCCTAAACTGGGTAAACACTAATTTGCTCGTGTTATGAGGGCACTAAATTACATGATGAGAAAAGATTTGTTAAGCTGTGTAAGTCTTCACCTCTCATAGCCTGTAAACTTTCTGTATTCACACGTGACAGTGCTCAGCACTTTGGTTATGTTTTGTCAGCGGAATCTTGGCCAATCTATTCTTTTCATCATGGTTTCATTTACTTAGAATTTTAAGTTTGTGATTTATTTGGGAAGGATTTATGAAAATCTCTACGTGGATTATATATACAGAGTTCCTTGAGACAAGGGGAAGATTGTCTACCGAAGGCAGCTGAAAATACTGAAATTGAAGTAAATATCGGCTTTGCCATTGTTTTCATTATTACATTTTACAAGACTATATTCAGGAAAAAATAGTATTTGGACTTTTCAAACGACACAAAAAGTACTAATAGGGAGAAGATAATTTTTAAAGTGAACTAAAAGGGAGAAGCAAAGGACTTGCACTGCATATGGTGAATGCCTCCCCTCCCCCGTTCTGTCTATTTTTCCTTCCCAAACTTCAGTGACAGAAATTGTTGGGCTTCTGGATATAGCCTCCATGTCCCTAACTAAACACCTGTATGTTCCTTCTCTTTCTTTTTTTGCCTGACATTCTGAGAACATCCCCAGATTTAATCCTTCCAGTTGATCCATTTTTCTTCAAGATTGTCCATTCTGCTGTTTACTCCGTCCTTTGATTTTTTAAAAAACAATAAAAACTTCAATTTTCAAGACTTGTTGATTCTTTAGGAAAGACATGCGGCCATATATCACTGAAGATATTAATTTAAGTAATTAATATGAAGTCTCTGTCGATTCTGTTTGTTTCATTGGGTATTAGTTCTTCTGTTGAGGTTGGTTCCCTGTTTACATGGTGTTGATTTTTTTCCAGTGTCAGGGATTTGAGGATTTGTCTATTATGTTTACTTAAGTCTGATCAGCTAACTGTACTGGGAGGTGGAAGATCCTGGTCTTTCAGGGGATTTGCATTTACCTATGGAGTTGCCAGATGGCCTAGCTTCTCTTAATATGCTGTTGTTAGGTGCCATTGAGTCAGTTTTGACTTGTAGTAACTACACGTGACAGAGTAAAATTGCCCCATAGTGTGTTTTAGACTGTAATTTCACAGAAACAGATCACCCCATCTTTCTCTGAAGGCACCGCTAGGTGGGTCTGAATTGCCAGCCTTCAGGTTAGCAGCCAAATGCGTAATCATTGTGCCACCAGGGCTCCTTTCTCTTAATTTAACACCTGCTCAATTGGGACAAATGTCTCAGGGCTCTTCCAGCTTCTTTCATCCATTGATTCTGGACCTTCAGCTTCCACACATGAATACTTCCTTTAAGACCGTCTTTCTTAGCATTTGTTTAGACATTTATTTCTTGATTTTATTTCTCCATAGACTTGATCCCTGTGTATTTTTTAACTTTCAAGGATCCTTAAAATTCCCATGCTCAAGTGACACTGTTACTTTTTTTTTCCCCCCACTCTGCTTTAGATTTATCGTATTAAAAAATATTTCTCCATCACATTATAGGATTGGGACATGATGTGCATGCGTTATCTTAATCTAATGTATTGATTAGTTTATATACTAGCTAATCAAGTTGATAATCTGGAAATGCCAGACCAATCAAATTCTTCTAACATAAAGTTGTAGGACCAGACCATGTGTGCAATCAATCAATCGATACTACTGTAACAATAAAAGAGAAAATCAGGTATCATTGAGTGTCATGTGAATTACCTAAGATGGGACATTTGAGAACCAGGTCAAAAGATAGGTCCAGTAGAAAAGTTTTGCTATAGAGTAAAATGCAGAAATTCTGGATTTTATTTTAAATTTTTAAATTGATTTTAACGACTATTTATGCAAAATTATTTGTGTATTAGTCTTTAAGAAGTACGCTTTTCTAAAGGAAGACATTGAGAGCAGTTACATTAGCTAATAAAAAAATTATTAATGTCCTTTAAAATTTTCTCATACTGAAAAAGGTATTCGACTCACGAAAATGTGACATTAATTAAAATTCGTAAAGATTTATAGGGCTAGAATTAAGGGGCTCCATTGGTCTGCATTACTAAATTGTTCAAAGCACTTTTCAATAACTTTACTCTTAATCCAAGAAGTAAATTAATTCAGTACTAATCATATCTGAAGCTGACTTCTCCAATGTAGAGGTAAAAAGCTCAGTGAGGTGTGTCATGTTTTAAGGATGATTTTTGTACCATGAGAAAAAGATAAGCCTGCTAGTATATTTCAGCCAAAAGATGTCAAACGGCAAAGTGGAACAGATTATACTTGAATTGCTTCTGGTGAAATAATTCCCTTTTTGTGTACTGGTGCCGTGCCTCAACTTCCCTATTAGACAGCTACAACTCTAGGAGCCTCTTAAGATCTAGAACCATGCGTAATTTAGATTCGGAACTTCCATGTTTACTACTAAATGTCCTTAATAATAGTAGATAATCAATAAAGGTATTGAAGTTCCTCGCTTTGTCATTTCTGAATTCACATTATCCAAGGTCGTGAAGGACAAGTACGTAGGTCGAGCCACTCTTTCTTGTTCCAGATGAAGGGCCCCTTGTTGTGTCCATGTTTCTGGGAGACTGTTAGAGGATTTCTAGCCTGTGAATGTTGTATGAGTCTCTGAAACATGAAATCCACATTATATATTCCCAACTTCTCTCCATGATCCAAGAATAAGAGGGAGACGTATACTTTGATATTTCTCAGAGAATTGCTAACAAGCAATCAAGAGATGACCCCGGAAGGTATATCATTATGAAAGTAGCGGAACATAGCTTACCTCCTGAACTCGTCTAAGACTTTACTAGTATGTGCAGTTTACAGATAAAGCAAAGTTTATTGCCTTGATTTGCAAATGTTTTCATCTCCAAAGTGCAGAGGGCCTTCAGGATTCTTTCTTTTTATTTTAAATCCAGATTAAAGAGAGGTTTCTTTTCATTGCTGCAACAAAATAATCTCAGAGGCCCATACAAGGTGAGCTAAAAATGGAACCAAGGTTATCAAAAACCTGTACCTAAGAAGGTAATTTGACCCATCACCTGCAACTTGATGGAGGGCCAAAAATTATGCAACAGCTGTATGTTATATAAAGATCTGTTTCTAACCATACATTAAATGAATAATCAAGTCAAAATCAAGAGCAAGTCGTTTCTTAACACTGCTGGTAACTGATGTTCCGAGAAAATAGAGGAAGGTTATCTGTGTCTGCACTTTCATACCGTAAAGGAAGATGCACTCAACTATGAGCTCCAGGTAACCGCAGTGCACTCACTTCTTGAATCACAGCTTCCCAAACTCTGCAGCGCACTGGAATCACCTAGGGCTCTTTAAAACATACTGATGATGTCTGGATCCCACCCCCAGCTATTCTGGCTTAATCCGCATAAAATGTGATCTGGGCATTGAGATTCGTAGACGCTCTGCAGGTGATATTGTATCACTGTTGTCGTTGTTGTTTGTTGCCCATCTAGTCAGCTCTGACTCCTGGCAACCTGACGTAAAACAGAAGGAAACATTGCACAGTCGTGCACATCTTCATGATAGCTGGAATGCTTGCGGTGAGGTTTGCAGCTGCTGTGTCCGTTCATCTCATGGAAGGTTTTACTGGTTTTCGATGACCCACTACTTTCCCATCTGCGATATCCTTTTCTAGTGACTGGACTTTCCTGGTGATGTATCCAAAGTAAGTGAGGTGAAGTCTTGCTAACTTTGCTTCTAAAGAGCATTCTGGTTGTATTTCTTCTAAAACTGATTTGTTTATTCTTCTGACGGTCCAAGGTATGGTCAATATTGTTCATCGACAGCACAGTTGAAAGGCACCCATTTTCTTCTGTCTTCCTTTTTCATTGCCCAGTTTTTGCAAGCATAGAAGGTGATTGAAAAGGCCAGGGCTTGGGTCAGGAGCAGCTTAGTCATCAAAGTGATATCTTTGCTTTTCAAAACTTTAACGAGATCTTCTGTAGCATATATGCCCAATGCAAGCCACAGTTCCAAACCAAAATCAAACTCATTGCTGTTGAGTCAATTCCGACTCCCAGGGACTCTATAGGACAGAGTAGAACTGAGCCATAGGATTTTCAAAGCTGTGAATTTTTACAGAGGCGGACTGCCCATCTTTCTCCTCCAGTGTGGCTTGTGGGTTTGAACCGCCGACCTTTCAGTTAGCAGCTGAGCACATTAACAACTGCGCCACCAGGACTCTAAGCCACAATTAGCGTGTGAATTTTCTGTGATTCTCTTTCTCATTGGCAGAGTGGATAACTAAAAAATCACTACTTTGTAGGGTGGTTGGGATAATTTAACTCTTTCATTACCAATTTTTTATCTTTTTAAAAAAAGTTTTTTGATGGCGTGTGTTGTCAGTATTGGGATGCATGCTTGAGTGTGTTTAAATTTTTGTTGGTAATATGAATTTTGATAAATATGCTCTAGTAATACAAGCCGTGAATAAGGCGAGTGGCACTGTAGTGCCACCAATCTGTGGTATAACAATGCATCAGTAAGAACTGAACAGAATTTATTGCAGGTGACTTTCCATGGGAAATCTCTGGTTTTCCAAATATGACACAGAAAAACAAAACAACAACAGCAAAAAAAAAAAAAAAAACCCGTTAGGGTCCTTAACTATCACACAGGAAAGGCAGAATTATGCTTGCAAGCATATGAGATAGACAAAAAGGCAGACATTTACAAAACTAACACACTCAGGAAGCATCACCTAGCAGAACGCTCAACCTACACAACAATGAGGATTCAGCTCCGGTCTGCTGAGCTTCACAGATCTCAAAACGGAACCCCCTTGATTCCAAATGCATGAGAAGCAGAATAACGTCTCACTGACGTGGTCCCGAGGGATAAAAAGTGGCTGGCATACCATTAAACCACTGGTATTTAAATACATACACCATCGAAAGCAATTTGAAATGAAGTGAAGTGCTACTTAAACAAAGATTCAATTAGAAGTTTTTGTGAGTGAGAAAAGATTATTAAGATTTTCTAGATGAATTTGCAACTCTGATGATCGAATGTTAATAGACATAGATTCTTTTAAAAATTGGAATTCTGACTGTGCTTTAGATTTTTTTCTCTTTATAAATCAAAATCAAACCAAACCCATTGCCATCTAGTCGATTCTGACTCGTAGTTACCCTATAGGACAGAGCAGAACTGCTCTATAGAGTTTCCAAGGAGCAGCTGGTGGATTCAAACTGCTGACCTTTTGGTTAGCAGCCAAACGCTTAACGCTGAGTTATTGCTTTATGATTTACGCAGCATGGTACTAATGCAGGGTTAATTCTCTTGAACTAGTTCAAGAGAACTAGTTCTCTTTGAATCACTTTGACATCTTATGCAAATCGTTTAACACGTCTATGCTTCATTTGTCTCATCTATAAAACACAGGTAGTAATATACACCTATCTCCCAAGAATATGGAAAGAATCAAATGTGCTAATAGAGGAAGTTCCCTGCAGAGGTAAACTTACAATTAACCTTAAATAAAAAATCAGCAACAATTCCACTCTGAAAAATAGGCAGCAGGATATGGTGATAAGAAAATCGACTTGGAAAATCAGTATATGTTATCTGTTTTTTTCCCTTTTCTTTCTAAAGATAGAAGTCTGAAACAAATATGACAAAATATTACCTTTTTTTAAGCATACCACTAATTGGCATATGACTGGTTTTTATATTATGTCCTGTACTTTTATGTATTTATGAAGTATTTTATAATTAAAAATATTTTCATTAAATTAAAAATTATTACGTGGCTTCTAGTATCATACTTGTTTGATGTTTGACCAACCACATAACCTCTCTGAATCTCCGCTGGGCATCTATATGAATGCTGTAGTTGTTGTTAGGTGCCATTGAGTTGGTTCCCACTCAGAGTGACCCCATATATAACAGAACGGAACACTGCCTGGTCCTTTGCCATTCTCACAATCGTTGCTATGCTTGAGCCCAGCATTGCAGCCACTGTGTCAATCCATCTAATTGAGGGTCTTCGTCTGACCCTCTACCAAGCATGATGTCCTTGTGCAGGGATTAGACCCTCCTGATAACATGTCTAAAGTACATGAGATGAAGTCTTGTCATCGAGTATTCTGGTGTACTTCTTCCAAGACAGATTTGTTCCTTCTTCTGGCAGTCAATTGTATTTTCGATATTCTTTGCCAACACCATAGTTCAAAGGCAACAATTCGTCTTCAGTCTTCTTATTTATTGTACAGTTTTCGCATGCATAGGAGGCAATTGAAAATACCCTGGCTTGGGTCAGGTGTACCTTAGTCCTCAAAGTGACATCTTTGCTTTTTGACGCTTTAGAAGAGGTCTTTTGCAGCAGATTTGCCCAATGCAATACGTTGTTTGATTTCTTAACAGCTGCTTCCATGGACGTTGATTATAGATCCAAGTAAAATTAAATCCTTGACAACTTCAGTTTTTTCTCCATTTATCATAATATTGCTCATTGGTCCAGTTGTGAGAATTTTTGTTTTCTTTATGTTCAGATGTAATCCAAACTGAAGGCTGTAGTCTTTTTTTTTTATTTTTATTTTTTGTACTTTAGAATAAAATATTGTACTTTAGATGAAGGTTTACAGAATAAATAGTTTCTCATTAAACAGTTAATATGCATATTGTTTTATGACATTGGTTAACAACCTCACGACATGTCAAGACTCTTACTTCTTGACCTTGGGTTCCCCATTACCAGCTTTCCTGTCCCCTCCTGCCTTCTAGTCCTTGTCCCTGGACTGCTGTGCCCCGTTAGTCTTATTTTGTTTTATGGGGTTGTCTAATCTTTGGCTGAATGGTGAACCTCGGGAGTGACTTCATTACTGAGCTAAAAGGGTGTCTAGGGGCCATACTCTCAGGGTTTCTCCAGTCTCTGTCAGGCCAATAAGTCTGGGTTTGTTTGTGAGTTAGAATTTTGTTCTATATTTTTCTCCAGCTCTGTCCAGGGCCCTCTGTTGTGATCCCGGTCAGAGCAGTCAGTGATGGTAGCCTGGCACCATCTGGTTGTACTGGACTCAATCTGTTGGAGGCCATGGTAGTTGTGGTCCATTAATCCTTTGGACTTTTCTTTCCCTTGTATCTTGTTTTCTTCATTCTCCCTTGCTCCCGAAGGAGTGAGACCAGTGGAGTGTCTTAGATGGCTGCTCACAGGCTTTCAAGACCCCAGATGCTACTCACCAAAGTAGAATGTAGAACATTTTCTTTATAAACTACGTTATGCCATGAACTAGATGTTGCCCGAGACGGTGGTTCCCTGAAGGCTGTAGTCTTTGATCTTCGTCGGTAAGTGTTTCAAATCCTCTTTGCTTTCAGCAAGCAAGGTTGTGTCATCTGCATATTGCAGGTGGTTAATGAGTCTTCCTTCAATCCTGATGCGGCCATCTTCTTCACATAGTCCAGCTTCTCAGGTTATTTGCTCAGCATACAGATTGAATAGGTATTGTGAAAGGATACAGCTCTGACACACACCTTTCCTGATTTACAGCATTCAGTTCTTTCAGCTCGAGAAGTGGAAAGTGTGTTCTTGCCTTTCGGTTTTCTAGCCTCAGGTCTTTGCACGTTTCATTATAATAATACTTTACTTTGTCTTCTGGAACTTTCCTTTGAAAGCTTCTGTTCAACGCTTTTACTTCATCATCTGTTCCTTTCTTTCTAGCTACTCTATGTTCAAGAGAAACTTTCAGAGTCTTCTGACATCCATTTTTGTCTTTTCTGTCTTTTTAATGACCTCTTGTTTTCTTCTGTGATGTCCTTGATATCGTAAACTCATCTGGTGTTGGTCATTAGTGTTTGATGGGTCAAATCTATTCTTGAGATGGTCTCTAAATTCAGGTGGGATATACTCAAGTCCATACTTTGGCTCTTGTGGACTTGTTTTAATTTTCTTCAGCTTCAACTTGAATTTGCATATGTGCGATTGATGGTTTGTTCCGCAGTCAGCCCCTGGCCTTGTTCTGACTGATGATATTGAGCTTCTCCATGGTCTCTTTCCACAGATGTAGTGAATACGATTCTTGTGTATTCCATCTGGTGAGGTCCACGTGTATAGTCACCATTTATGTTGTTGAAGAAAAAAAGGTATTTTCAATGAATAAGTCGTCAGTCTTGTAAAATTCTATCCTGTCATCTCCCGTGTTGTTTCTATTGTAAGGCCATATTTTCCAGCTACAGATCCTTCTTCTTTGTTTCCAGTTTTTTCATTCCAATCATGAGTAATTGTCAATGCATCTTGATCGCCTGTTTGATCAATTTCAGATTGCAGAAGTTAGTAAAAATCTTCCATTTCTTCAGTTTTAGCCTTCGTGGTTAGTTTGCCAATTTGAATAATGGTCCTATTAACTGGTCTTCCTTCTAGGCGTATGGATATTATCTCATTACTGACAGCGTTGTACTTCAGGATAGGTCTTGAAATGTTCCTTTTAATGATGAATGTGACACCATTCTTCCTGAATTTGTCATTCCTGGAACAGTAGACCATATGACTATCTGTATGAATAGACGGTCTTTATAGTTCTTTCCAAACTGTCAAATTCAGATTCAAGTGACTAATTAATAATCTGATACAGAATAAAAATTATTAACTGTTTATGCTCATTGTAATAGATACATTTACCCTTTTTGAAAAAAGGATAATAGAATTTTCATCACATAAGTTCACTGTGAAATGAATTCAAAGACTTGGCCATCCAAGAAGAAATAGCCACATGCAGTGGTAATGTCTTCAGAATAAACACATAACAATGTAAAGGTAATAACAAGAGGCGAAGAATTTGGAAAAATTATATACATATTGTATATAATGTCTTTGGAAAACCCAAGATTTTGTTGGAAATCTCAGCCTAAAAAAGATCCTTGGAACGTACTGAGACCATTAGTTAAAATCTGGTATCAAAGGATTTCCGTGTGTGTGTGTGTGTGTGTGTGTGTGTGTGTGTGTGTGTGTGTGTGTGTCTGATGTGAAGGTAAAATATGCCTACTACAGTCAGCACACATGTGTAAGAGGGTGTACTATGGACATAAAATCAGTGATATACTCAATTCCCCTCTACTCAGCAATGTTGCACATTTATCACCTCATTCTAAAGCCAGTTTCCCTCTTACAATATCTGTTTGTCAGTGTTGATAAACCTTAGCTTAGTTTTGATGATTTTTTAGACTCAATCCAAAGATTTTTATGGTTTAGTTAATGTTTCACTGTTATTGCTCTTTTGATTGTAATGCAGTGAAGGTCAAATTTTAAACTATTTCTGACTTCATTCACTATTTGCATTATTTTCTGGAAACGAAGCAAGTGTATATCCTCACGTTTACCGCAGTGTACCAGCGATCATGAAATTCTTAATAGAATTGGTTGTTGTTAATCTAAGTGTTTCAAGGTATTTTATGCTAAAGTGGATATCCACTTTTTTTTAATTTTAGTGTTGTAAAATGACAAGAATTTTATTCTCATGATTCATGGACAGGGGTTTGTGATGTTGACAGAGATCACATCAACCAGTGCCCGGGCTCTTCTGAAGAGTCCAGTACACCTTCATTCACGTGTCTGATTTCTTGGCAGGGATGCTAGAAGGCTGGGCTGAGGTGGAACAATTACCCCAAAGCACCTGATTGTGACCGCACCAAACAGCATTCTCTGATATTCGGACTTTTTATGTGGCACTTCAGCGTTCCCGGGAAGAGTATTCCGAGAGTTTTTTGTTTCTGTCTTTTTTGTTTGTTTGTTTTTAATATAATTGTGTAGCTTTGTTTCCATAATTCATGATATATGTGTTTTGGAATTTAATTTTCTTTAGCATCTTAGTCTTAAGCCTTAGATTCAGTATTTCCAGGACACTTCAGTTATAATGTCTTCTTTATTTACTACCTCTTTTCTTTTACTCTCAAATATAGCTATGCTAACGATAGGTATTTACTAAACAAATGTGAATATTTCTGAATTCTCAAGCTGACGTATGTGTTTCGTGAACTGTGCTCAGAAGCAGATGGGGCCCTTTTGTGATTGCCTGTTTGCACTCAGGGTTGAAGGCAGTCCTTCACTCAGCAAGGGTTCTTAGTCTTCGCTGTCTGCTTCATTGGTTGTGCACTTACAGAAATTCAAAAGGGATGGCATAAATGTTTCCTATGTTTTTAAAGAGGAGCCCTGGTGGCACAGTGGTTAAAGCACTCCAAAGGTTGGCAGTTCAAACCCCCCAGCTGCTCGGCAGGAGAAAGATGTGGGAGTCTGCTTCCATAAAGAAGCCTTGGAAACCCTATGGTGCAGCTCTGCTCTGTCCTATAGGATCGCTATGAGTCAGAATTGACTCAACGACAGTGGGGTCATAATCCTGCTCCTCACTTATCAACATGGTTAGGTTCCAAAGAGCAGGTCGTTATGCGAAATTGGTGTGATACAAAAATGGAGGATAATCATATCAGATCACAAAATGGAGGATGACTACATCATTACATAATTACCGAATTGCATCATTACGTAACTGCCAAACCACTGAGAAACATGGCCCAGCCAAGCTGACACATAACTTTAACCATCACAGCCAGCGTTACTCTTACCTAGCAACTTGGCATTCGTTACTGCCAGACATACGTCATTAATGCATGAAATAATCAGATAGTAGGTATTTTACTGTTGTCTTAAATATGAAATGTCAGATAAAGAGATAGTTGATAAGTGAGGAGGAGTATCTCTCTCTCTGTAAATATATATATATATATATAAAACAAAACAAAATCTGTTGCCATTGAGTTGTTTCCAATTCATGGAGACTCGTGTCTCAGAGCAGAACTGCTGCACAGGGCTTTCGGGCTGTGAACTTTTGAAAGCAGATCACCAGGCTTGTCTTCCACGGCACCTCTGAGTGGATTCCAGTTGCCAACCAAGAGCTTAACTCTTTACATCATCCAGGGACTCCGCGTGTGTGCGTGTGTGTATGAAAGCATATATCTTGTTGTTGGTTGCCTTTTTAGTTGAGTCTGACTCATGGGGGCTCCATGTGTGCAGAGTAGAATTGTTCCGTAGGTTTTTAAGGCCATAACCTTTCAGAAGCAGATCACCAGGCCTTCTCCCAAGACACCTGTTAAGTAGGTTTGAACTGCCAGCCTTTCAGCTAGTATTCAAGCGCTTAACTGTGTCATTCATATAGATAAATATATACACAAATACATGTATGTGCTTTTTTATACATTATTTAAAGGTTTGCTTTTGCCTGCACCTGGGTTAATAGTATTGTGCCAACATTAACTCCCTGGTGTTGACAATGTACTGTGATTATGGAAGTTATCATTGAAGGAAATTGGGTGAAAGGTACAAGGGAACTCTGCATTATTTTTGCAAATTATTGTGAGTTTGTCTTAACTATCTTAAAATAAAAAGTTATACTTAAAAGATAATGAAGAAAAGACTTTGAGTATCCATGTGAGAAAGCAAAATGCATTGGAAGGAAAATGTGAATAGAAATGATTTGCCTAGATAATAGGTAGCATTTAGGAGAATTTAAGTAAAAAAGGTTGATTCATTTTTCAGGTAAAGGTTATGGTGTAAATATATCTTCATTCAAACTGAGCAATCAGGTTCTTAAGGAATTATATGAAAACTCATGTTAGTTTTTTAAAAGCCGTCCAACACTGTGCAGAAGAGAAATTTAAATCAATGCAATATTTTACTAACATAAGGAAGGATAATATTTTTACCCACCTCTATAATTACTCAATTACAATATTAAATATAAAAACAGACAGTTCCCAGGTTGTTTGGTACCTGAAAACTATATTGAAGTATTTGGGAAACAGAATGTGTTTCATGGTCTTACTTTTATGATTCCTGCTGTAACTGCACTTTGTGTTGTTATCGTCCTTATTTCTGTTTTCTTGGGCATTTTTTTGTTTACTTTCTCACAGAGTAAGCAATCTTACTACGTTTTAAATTTAGGAGACAGAATTTGATTTTCAGCAAAGGTGACATACTTATGGCTTGCTTATTTGTTTTCTACCCAAGTAGGCATATTTAAGTTACTAAAATAATCATTTGGACTTTAAGAGAGAAATTGAAGTACTTTTTTAAGCACTTCTTAGAATTAAATCTCTCTTGTGAATGGGTATTAAATGGGCAGCTTCCCTAAAATTCTTACCAACTTTGCATCTCATGGCAACATTTATCTGCGAATCTGTTAGCGTTTTAGAAATCATTATTTCATTATCCACTCTCCCCAAAGCTCTTCTGAAGAGTTAGGCAAATGTTTCTCTCTTAACTCTTTCTTCATTTCCCAAGTGAAAAAGTAAAGACACAAAGATAAGAAGTGACTTTCCTGGAACCTTCCTCATTTTCTGCAAGAGCAGGTTTTTATGAGCGTATGCTGGCCTGTTAGTCTATTCAAAGGAGAGAAAAAGCTGTATCAAGACTGTTGTATTTATTCTAACCAGAGAGAACAACCATTAAAGATTTTTTTCCGGGGAAGAATAGTAATCCAAGTAACCTGAATGCCCAAGAATAATGAGTAGTCTTTATATAAGGAACAAAACAAAGACGGTCTATAGTAGGCCCTTAATGAATTTATTCAAACAGTTATAAAGCATCAGCTCTGAGCTAGGTACTGTTTTTGGGCCCTTGAGTTTTGCCCACTGTAGTTCTTGAATAATATCTGCATTGTCATATTCGTTTGGGATAAAACACACTCGCTGATAGTTGATTTATTCTTTAACCAACATTTCTAGAACGTGTAGCGTGTACTAGCACTATGTATGAGGAATACAATGACAAATACTTCCGCAGCTGAGAGTGTGAATTTTTGAATCAGACTCCCAGGGTTTAAATCCTGCCTCTGCCACTTTGTCATTGTATGACCTCGGTCAATTTTGTTTTTAATTTTCTGTCCCTCAATTTATTCATCTGTAAAAGGGGCAGAACTAGAGTGTAATGTCTTCATAGGTTATTGTGAGGATGAAGTGGATTTGTATGTTAACCAGTATTATTAAGACATAGCCCTGCTATCTAGGAGAGAGTAGTGCAAATGTAGAGACAGAAAAATCAGGGTTGTGTGCATAGGCTGCAATGGAAGACCAGGAAAAGGCACATATAAATACATACTGCTGAGCGGAGAAGTCTGCGAGTGAATTTGACACGGTATCTGAGTTTAGAAGAAAGCTAAGAGTTAGCTAGAGGAAATGGTTGGAGAATGGGTGCCAGTGGATCCCAGGAAGAGTATCCATGAATTCTGAGAGACAAAAAATCATGCCCAAATTGGAAGGTTGCAGAAAGCTCCATTCTATTTGAGAAAGCATATGTATGAAGGAAATGAAAGGGATAGCATTAGGAAGGTCTGAGCAAATTTAAGCCACTTGTAGGAAGTGGGGAGCTTGTAGAGTAGAATATTGATGAGAATGGTATTTTAGAACAGACAGTCTGAGCAGTTGAGGATAGAGAGGACGTGGTCCCACAGAACGCAAGTAAACTGGCTAACGGGATTCAGAAATGTTTTAGGTGAATGATTAAGTTAATGGTAGTGTAGGAAGGGAGAGCTTTCTGAAAGTTAATATACGTGAGATGTGTAGAAGGGAATATGAGGTGATGGAGTCAAGGATGGACTTGAAATACTGAATCTGAGAAACATGGGAGATGTGCAAGTGAAGATAATCAGAAGACAACTGAGTGTAGACGACTGGAGTTCAGCAGGATAGTGTCGTTAGTTGCCATCAAGTTGGCTCCAGCTCATGGCGATCCCATGTACAACAAAATAAAATACTTCCTGAGCCTGCACAGTCTTCATTATCATTGGGATGCTTGAGTCTTTGCTGCGGCTAGTGTGTAGTGCCTTCCAATCTAGGGAGCTTGCCTTCCGGCAGCACATCAGACAATATTTTGTCTTGTCTGTCTTAGTCTGAGAACTGTTCCTCATGGCTGACTCTGGTGATATTTGAAATACTTATGGCGTAGCTTCTAGCGTCATAGCCACACACAGGCCAGCATGGTACAATGAACTGACAGATGGGTGGTGGACTGACTGACAGGTGAGATAGAGACTTGGGAGTCTTAAGCAATTAAGTGGTTGCTGTGGCCAAGTGTAATCATCTGAAGGCTAAAGAGAACGTTCTGGTGAACGCTTATATTTAAAAGAAACTTGAGAAGGTCAGAGATACAAGAGGGGGCCAAAAAACAGTATAAATTAGTCAACGAAAGTTTGAAAAACATGGTACTAGTCACCTGTGTTAAATGGTGCCAAGAAGGTAACTACTTGCGGGATTTGCCAATATGGGTGTAAATTAATACTCTGTTAAGAGTAGTTTCTTTAATCTGAGATGATAACTAACAAGCACATACATTTTCTTTCCAGCAATGCATCAGTCGAAAAGTGAAATGTTTAACTTTTTTAAACATATGCTTAGCCTTTTTCATTACTAGGTTTTCTAATAAATGCATACCTGCATATATATATAATTTAACAAAAAATCAACTAATCCTCACTCCATGATGTGAAATGTGAATTTTTATAAAGTCTACACTTCGATTTATCACTGGACAACCATGGTTGTAAGCAAAGTAGAACCTATTTAAAAAGTACATAAGATTAAAATAAATACAAAATATAAATAAAATTGCTCTGGAAAAACATGATAATAAGCTAGCATTTGGTCTTGGTGGACTTCCATAAGGTACCTGTTTTCATTTTGCAAAATCCAGACCACGATTTCAGGTTCACTTGTACTGAACTCAAGCAGTCTCATAATTGTGAGGTTTATTTCTCCTACACAGAGCTGAAAACTCTGCCAGATTCTCATTTCTACACATCAGACCCACTCAAACTTGAATCATTATCATGTTCTTTAGAGTAGGATTCAAATTTCTTCCCCAAAATATTCTTCAAATGGAGAACCTATCGGCATGCTTTCATTTGCCTCAAAATTTATAGTAAATAAACCATTCTCCCCGTGCAGTGGACATGATATGCAAATAATACAACAAAAACAATGCCACAAAATACACCCTATCATTTAAAAATTTAAGTCTTCATCTCTCCAGAGGGTGGAATTCCAATTCATCCAATTCTTTTTACGGGAAAGCCATTTGAATGGGCTTTTGAGATATACAAATTTTAAGCAAGGCTCCCTTTTAAAATTAGATGTTGCAGAATTATTGCTCTCAACAGCTAAAAAAAAAAAAAAAGCAGCAGCGATGTGGGAGACCAGCCACATCTGACTTAACTGTAGGAAAGACAAAGACAAAGATGATGGTGTGGTGACTGGTGTCAGGTCTGCTCCAAAGGACCTCTTGAGCTGGGCACCTAAGTTTCGGGGATGAAAACATGAAGTTAATGGAACTCTTTTCATCCTACATGTAGTTAATTTGGGCCTGTGGTGAGGAACAGAAGTGTATGTAACTCTTTTCACGAGGAACCTTATGAGATCCCAGGCGTAAGCTGAGTTGCTCTGGAGGCTGGCACCTCTCTGGCAGTCCCCAAATTAGAAATTTAGGGACTCTGGCATTCCACGATACATTCTCAGTAATATTCCTGCTAGGATCTTCATGGAAAGTTAATAGCTGCATCGAAGGAATTATTGACAGAAAGAGAATATAAATACATTTTATCCAGGTGAGAAACACCACACCAAATGGGCAAGAGAACCAAGGTTCTAGGTCTTTGGATTCACTGAGAGAGCCGCTTCTGCTGAGCACAGATTCTGCTCCTGAGGACTGAGTCTTAGTAGCTGCTGCAAGAGCAACAGCCTGAAACTGATAACTCCACCTCTGTCCCTACACTCCCACCAACCTTCTCCACAGACGCTGAAGCAAAGCCCTCGCCCTCGCCACTACAGCGGCTCATCTCAGGGTTGGCGCATGGGTCTAGTCTCTTTCAACTTTCATTGCAGTTTTATTTGAGGCCCTTTTTGCCTTCATCTATCACCAGCCAGGGCAGAGCTGCCTTGTCAGTTCTCATGACGGTTTCTCATTTCTGTTCCAGGCAAACAAGGCAGGAAGGACCTTGAATTCCTTATGCCAGTTGGCTTAGCTTTACCCAAGAACCCTTCATAATTAGTTAGACAAGCCCTTGCTAAACGCAAAGAGAGACACTTTTAACACCTTTTACCCAGAGTGCTTTTATTTTTTTTCTTTCTGTTTTCTATAATCAGGAGTGTCATCGCAGTGCAGACACTATTTAAAAAATGAACGAACAAACCCAAAGAAAACACTAAAATACTATTGAGCTCTGTTGTTCCTTATCAGTCAGTAGACTACATACAGACCCAACCGATGAAACCAAATTAATGAAACTTCGTGCGTTCCCCGTAGAAGCTGGCGAGTCCATCTTCAGGACACTTACACGGCAGCAGGTTGTCATTCGTATTCAAAATTCAATCAAGTAGAGATTCTGAGAGGTGAAAAAGACAAAACTGATTAAAAAGGATTTGTTCCGTTTATTTTTTGCTTTTCCTTAGGTGACTGGGCATTACGAGACGGGGCATTGAGAATGGAATAAAAAGTTGTACTGCATGGAGAAAACAGTCACCAGCATCAAACATAAAATACAAAGTGCCAAGGAGATTTGGAATGGAAGACGGAGTTTTAGTTTAGAAAGCACCCTTGAAAATCCTGCATCGCAAAGCCTACTCCCCTCAACAAACCACCAGCAGGACCTCGGGTCTCCAAAATGCCCTTGAGAAGTTATCCTAGTAACAGCAATTCCCCTAGTTGTGAAATTGGCTTTTTTTTTTTTTTTTAATGGTCAACAACATAAAGAAATGCTGAGGAAGGGAGAAAAAAGCAATATAAAGTGCTGGAGTATTTTCCTTCTTAAATTGTTCATTAAGATTGCTTCATAGAAATGTACCAGCTCATTTTTGAAGTCAAGTAAGTGCTACATTAGCAATGATTTGTAGCAAGTGTTTCATTTCACAAATTCTAAGTAATTGTGAAGAGATTTAATGAAGTGCCAATTGGATATTAAAGCACTCTGTGGGGTGTTTCAGTTTGCAACTCAAGTTATTTTTATCTCAAAATAGCATTTAGTTCTCTAAAATACAATGCATAAATAATTGTCTATATATAATTCTAATTAATAGCTTTAAGCTCAGCAAAATTCACTAAAAATGTGCTAAAACCCAGCATGTATATTGAACCAGAACCCAGAAACTTAAGGTGAAATAAACTGTATTTTAGGAGAGACCCTTTAGACCCTTTACCCTATGAGAATTCTGCATCGTCGATTCTCATCAGAGAACTACACAAAGTTGTTTTCTCTAAACAATGTGATGAAAAGCAATTATTTCCAGAGAAACTTAGGAAGGGGTCAATAAATACGATAATTTAATAAAAGAATAAATTTATGGCGAAGGTCGTAACATGCATGTATGTTATGTTGTTAGGTGCCGACAAGGCGGCCCCAACAGAACGACGCATGTACGGCAGAACGAAACACTGCCCGGTCCTGTGTCATCCTCACAATCGTTAAAAACATTTGAGTCAATTGTTCCAGCCACTGTATGAATCCACCTCGTTGAGGGTCTTAATCTTTTTCACTGACCCTCTACCAAGCATGGTGTCTTTCTCCAGGGACTGGTCCCTCCTGATAACATATCCAACGTACGTGAGACAAGTCTTGCCATCCTTGCTTCTAAGGAGCATTCTGGCTGCACTTCTTCCAAGACAGATTTGTTCTTTCTTCTGGCAGTCCATGGTATAGTCAGTATTCTTTACTAACACCATAATTTAAAGGTGGCAATTCTTCTTTGGTCTTCCTTATTCATTGTCCAGCTTTCAGAGGTGTAAATACCATGGCTTGGGTCAGGTGCACCTTAGTGCTCAAAGTGACATCGTTGCTTTTTAACACTTTAAAGAGGTCTTTTGCAGTAGATTTGCCTAATGCAATACATCATTTGATTTCTTGACTGCTGCTCCCATGGGCATTGATTTTGGATCCAAGTAAAATGAAATGAAATGAAACTCTATTCTTCATTTCTTGCATGAAAGGGAATGAGCTAGATGTTCTGTTAGGGGAATGAGAGCTATTACTTTGCTGTAGTTACTAACACCTTCTTTCCGACAGTGATGCTTGCTGGACAGGCCATCAGATTAGTGAGCCTATTCTGCACTTTTCAAGGGCAGCCCATGACCTAGGGAAATACTGTTCTCCACTTAAGGTCAATAAACAAATACAAACTGCTTATTTGAGTTCAGCACCTCTGGGACTCCAACGACCTCTATGTTTCAATTGCATTTTCCAATACCAACCCTTGAGGTGACCAAGCCCTCTCTTTCCTAAAGACGTAACTCTTGACTCATTTAAACCTGACGGTTTAAGTCCACAACACTCAGTCCTGAACCTCCACAAAGAGTTGCTTTCTCGCCTTAAATGGAAGGATGTGTTTCTCTATATTTGGAGGGGATACATCTAGACTTTCACCCATATTAGGCCAATCTTGAGGCACCATGCAGCTTCTGGATCCAGCCTCTCTTTGTTTCTGCCTTTGGTCTACCTTAAGCTATCAATGTTTAACTAAGTTCATGCAAATCTCTTTTTTTTTTAATTTGCTTGTTTTTAATATCCATTTTGGAAAAAATGCATTCTGCATTCCAGAGTTTGAAAATATGTTTGAATTGATGTGTTATTTTCCTCTAGAACACTGCCCCGGATTTATAGAGAGGACACAAAGAGAGAAACGTTGTTTATTTTCTAAGGACTACCAGCCTCTACATCAGGCTGTTTCAGCTGAGGTGCTATGGACACTTTGGACCAGGTAGTTTTTTGGGTGGAGGGCTGTCCTGTGCATTGTAGGGTGTTTAGCATCATCACTGGCCCACTAGATGTCTGTGGCATCACCCTCCCCAGCTGTGAAACAATAAAAAATGTCTCCTGGGAGACAAAATTGCCCCCAGCTGAGACTCGCTGGAGTTTTACAGAGTCTTAACAAATATTCCCTGTAGTATTTGCGTTCAGGAGTCCCCAGCTGTGTCTTTAATTCTGAGAAGCAGTTGTAACTGTTTCTATCACCCTCGCCCTGCACATTTTAACTGTGTCCTTTCTAGATTCTTGAGAAATTTTACAGCCGTCAGTCATGTCTGTCCAATTTCAAGCTATTCTGCTGAATTCATACCACTTCACAAATTATAACTGTAACTATAAACTTTCTTAGATTTCTGGTTTTATTTATTTATGTATTCGTATGCCTACATAAGCAAATGTGTGAGTATTATATCAAGTTATAAAACTGGTCTTTTATGATTTCTGTTATTTTATTAATTTCTAGTCACATAGCTAGGTCATTTCTCTGATTACAAAATCCTTTCTGTTACGATGTTCTGTTTATTCAGGAAACTTACACTGGATACCCCACTGTGTCAAACACTCGGTGATTTGTCAGGAAATGGAGGAGGAAGACCTGGTCTCCACACTCTTGGAACTCATTGACTTGTGTTGGAGACAAACATGTAATAATTAGTTGAAATATTGTAATATTTGAAATATTTGCACTATTGTATGGGATGTTCATGTTTAATACACCAAGTAAAGAAAACACACAGACACCCAAAAAGAAAATGTTTTTAGAATTAATTTCGAAGTTCTCAAGCTGAGAAATCCATGTATGATTTAGCCTCTTCAGACCACGCTATAATGTGTGTTGTCTAAGAATCGTCTGAAGAACCCCCCCACCCCCGCCCACACACACACACGCTGGATGATGTTACGGGATTCCTGAAAAATTTTTCTTACGTCATTGATAGCTCTGGAAGTAACGTCTCATTAAGGCACAGCAAGCTAAGAAACAGTGCATACAATTTTTAAAGAATACTTTCTAAACAAGGATTCAGAATGTGTATCTGTTTCTGCAGTTCCCTCTCAGGACTGTATTACCCATTTAAAGCACAATGGGAAGGAAATCAATTATCACATTGGTACTAACGTTCAACACATTAGACATAAATGCTGGACTCATGATTCCTTAAACTCTTTTAATAAGAAGCTTGTATATCTGGGTGATATGAATTATTACTTCATTATCACATTCCGCATCAGGGAAGAATGACCCTACGGAAAACCCTAGGCATGTGGTGCAAAGTGGCCCCCACCCACCCCATCCTCAGCAATCGTTTAGGCTGGCTACAGAGCCACACACAGAGGACAATCCCATGATTAAGTCATCCCTCTCCCTTTGCCAGAGCCCTGGTGGCGCACTGGTTAAGAGCTCAGCTGCGAAGCAAAAGGTCAGCAGTTAGAATCCACCAGCTGCTCTTTGGAAACCCTGTAGGGCAGTTCCACTCTGTCCTATAGGGTCGCTATGAGTTGGAATTGACTCGATGGCAATGGGTTTGTTTGGTTTTGGTTTTTCCCTTTACCATCATCACCCCTCACATTATACCAACTCCAAGAAACACAACCAAATTTACAGTATATAGATATATATACACATATATTTATGTATGTATCACCTGCAATAATGCATATTTTATTTTTAATGATACTTATGCTGGAATGACATTCTATTTTTATTATTTATTAATATGGAGCTATAATTTGACCTGAACTCTGGATTGGGGTGAAGATCATCAATCATATAAAACACTGAAACAGGGTTCTCCTTGGTTTCCAAACTCCAGCACAGTCTTGTGCGGTGATGAGTAATATCGCTTCAACTGGAAAAACAGCAAACATTGCATTTTATCCTGTCTGTGCAATATCTCCGTTTCTTAAAGGAGAAGTGAGAGAGAGGCTTTATACAGGGGACAAAAAAGAGACTGCTTGGACTAAAAGTGATAATAATTCAGAATGACTGAGACTGCTGGGAAGTTCTGAACTCAAGACGGGAGGCCAGAGAGGGTTCTTTGGCTTAAGGGAATTAGAATTATGTTTTTATCTAGCAGATAAAAGATAATTTTTTAAATTCCTCCAGTATCCTAGACATCTAAAGCAGATACATAATACAGTTGTGGTCAGTACTCTTTTTGATGTTACATGTCTTCATCTAGTGCTGCTATAACAGAAACACCACAAGTGGATGCTTTAACAAAGAGAAACTTATTTTCTCACAGTCTAGTAGGCTAGAAGTCCAAATTCAGGGCGTCAGCTCCAGGGGAAGGCTTTCTCTCTCTGTCAGCCACCTCATCAATCTTCCTCTGGACAAGGAGCTTCTCTGCGCAGGGACCCCTTCTCTGCTCCTGGCACTGCTTTCTAGGTGGTAGGAGGTCCCCAACTCTCTGCTTGCTTGCTTCCCTTTCATCTCTTGTAAGATAAAACGTGGTTCAGGCCACACTCCAGTGAAACTCCCTTTACATTGGATCAGGGACGTGACCTTAGTAAGGGTGTTATACAATCCCATCCTAATCCTCTTTAGCATAAAATTACAATCACAAAATGAAGGACAACCACACAATACTGGGAATCATAGCCCAGCCAAAATGATACACACATTTTTTGGAGGACATAATTCAAACCATGACAATACATGCGTCTATTCTCAAAGTAACTTCAGGAACTAAAACAGAATTTAAAATAAATAAAGGCATGTGACTGCCTCTGAAGAAAGAATCCACAGGAAAAGAAAATGCATAATTCATTCTTTACCCGTCGACATGTGGCTTAATTACTTTCCATATGTATTTACCTTGAGGTGTTTTTTTTTTTTTTTTTTTTAATGTGTGTCTTTCTTTCTTTTTTCAGTCTAGAGGCAAAAATTCTAAAATAATAATTCAAATGAACTGAAATACTGAGAGCTATATTTCCAGAGAAAGGTAAGTTGGGATTCCTTTCAACATGACTTTTTATAATTCTATAGCAGCTTAAAAATAATATGAACATCAAATGTCAACATACATCTAAGAAAATTAGATTTGGAAAACAGAAGAAGGAAATATCTATTTTGGTGTCTTGAATTATGAAGAGTTAGTTATGTTAGTGGGTTGCTAACCAAAAGGTTGGTGGTTCAAGTCTACTCAGAGGCACCTTGGAAGAAAGACCTGGCAATCTTCAAAAAAATCAGTCATTGAAAACCTTATGTACTCTTGTTGAGAATATACCCAACAAAAACATACATCAATTCAAGTTTCTACACGTACAGTGCAGTGACATTGATTACATTATTCAAGTTGTGTAATCATTCTCACCCTCATTTTCTGACTTGTTCCTCCCCCATTAACATAATCTCGCTTCCCCCTGAGGTTCCTATCTAATCTTTCATCTGCTGTTGTCAATTTGATCCTGCATAGATAGACTTTAAAAGAGCATAAAGCTCAAGACAGGCATTCTTTACTAGTTAAGCTAAACTATTGTTTGGTTTTAAGAAGACTTCAGGGGATATTTTTGGTTTAAAGTTTAAAGATTATCTTAGGGAAATAGTTTCAGGAGTTTATCCAGCCTCCTTGGCTCCAGAAAATCTGAATTCTATGAAAATTTTAAATTCTGTTCTGCATTTTCCCCCCTTTGATCAGGATTCTTTTGTACAGAATCATCGATCAAAACGTTCAGTAATGGTAGCTGGGCACCATCCAGTTCTTCTGGTTTCATGGCAAAGGAGGCAGCGGGTCATGGAGGCAATTAGTCATACATTCCATACCCTACTCCTATTCCTGACTCTTCTTCTTCCTCCATTGCCCAGGTGAATAGAGACCAATTATTGTGACTTAGATGGCTGCTTGCAAGCTTTTAAGATCGCAGGCACTATGCAATGATCAAGGAGGTAGAACAGAAGCAGTAAACTCGACATTAGGCCAGTTAACTGGGAAGTCTTATGGACCCATGACACTAAATCTCCAAACTAAGGAACCAAATCTGATGAGGTGTTTGGTTGTACGTAAGCAGCCTCAGTAGCTACTCTTTTTTTTTTTTTTCTCGTTTTGTCATTATTGTAAATATATCTATCACACTATCACACAACTTTTGCCAGTGCAGCTTTTTAGAGATGTACAACTTATTGACAGCAATTATATTAATCAGCTCTGCTACCCTACCCTGAATGTGATTTTTCCATCACCGTAAACTGAAACTCAGTACTTTGTAAGCAATGACCTCTTCTTCATTTCTCCTACTAGCTAAGCAGTATTCCATTGTATGTATGTACCACATTTTGTTTATTCGTTTATCCACTGATGGGCATTTAGGTTGTTTCCACCTTTTGGTTATTGTGAATAATGCTGCAGTGAATATTGGTATACAAGTTATCTGTTTGAGTCTCTGCTTCCAAGTCTTTGGGGTATATACCTAGGAGTGGAGTTGCTGAGTCATATTATAGTTCAATTTTTAGCGTTTTTGAGGAACCACTATACTGTTTTCCACAACGGTTGTACCATTTTGCATTCCTACCAGCAATAAATAAGTGTTCCAATTTCCCCACATCCTTGTCAACATCTTTTATTTTCTGGGGTTTTTTGTTTTGTTTTGTTTTTATCTTAGCCATTCTAGTAGAGTGAAATGGTATCTAACTGTGGTCCTGATTTGCATCTCTCTGATGGCTAATGATGCTGAGCATCTTTTCATGTCTTTGGTGGCCATTTTAATGCCCTCTCTGATGAAATGCCTATTCAAGTCCTTTGCCCATTTTATGATTGGGTTATTTGTCTTTTTGTTGGTAAGTTGTTGGAGTTTTATATATATTTTGGCTATCAGATTGTGATATCAGATATGTGATTTCTGAAGATATTCTCTCAGTCACTAGCTTGTCCTTTCACTTATTTGGTAAAGTCTTTTAACAAAAATAATTTAATTTTTATGGGGTTCCATTTATGTATTTTGTCTTTTGCTGTTTGTGCTTTTATTATTATGTTAGATTATCCGTTGTTGAAAGCTAGACCTAACAGCATTGCCTGTGCATTTTCTTCTAGGAATTTTATGGTTTTGATTTGCACATTTAGGTCCTTAATCTATTTTAAATTTGTTTTTGTGTATGGTGTGATACATGGACCCTGTTTCACTTTTCTGCATATGAAAATCCAATTTTCCCAAAACCATTTATTGAAGAGACTCTTCTTTCCCTACTGAATGAACTTAGCACCCTTGTGAGGTAGGTGCTATCAATATCTTAATTTTATAGATGATGTGGTAGACACACACAGAGGTTATATAACTAAATCACGCAGCTAGTGAGTGACAGAGACTGGATTTGAATCCAGCCAGCCCGCCTCCATAGACTGTGCTCCTAACCACTATGATATGAAATCCATCTAGAGTCTGGGAGAAATTTCAACAAAATTCTGTTTGTTTTTGAAAGTTGTGGACATATAAATGAATTTCTTCTTTTTTTCTTCTACTTTTGAAATTTTCTGTACTGTGCTTATATTACTTTTACAAGCACATTATTTTAATAAAATTTAAAAAATTGAATCATAATATAGAAATCTTCCTTCAAATATCTATTTGTGAGGCATGTTTATTATACTTACAGGTTTAAATATTCTGGAACTGTCTTGAATTACCATGTTTAGACACCATGCTGCTGCACGCCTGAGACACGTAAAACTAAAATGTATTTCTGCTCATGTAAGTTGTTTTCCTTTTCAATAAAGTGTATTCACTATAAAGTATTTTAAAAAAGAAAGAAAAAGAAAACCCTCAGTGTCACCAGGAGTCAGAGTCGACTTCAAGGCGACTGGCTTTTGGTAATCTCTCAGAGACTGACCACTCTGGGCACTGGAGAAGTTGCTCGATGGATCTTCAAAGGGGAGGACCGAGAAAACCGACTTTCCTGCTCTTCCCTCTTGATGTCTAAACATTCCTGCAGCCAGCATTGGCAAAACCACTCACACTTGTATTAAATGGTCACCCATATCAGAGAAGCTCTGGTGACACAGTGGACACAGTGGTAAGAGCTCAGCAGCTAACCGAAAGGTCGGCAGTTTGAATCCACCGGGCACTCCTTGGAAACACTATGGGGCAGTTCTACTCTGTCCTACAGGGTTGCTATGAGTCAGAATCAACTTGATGGCAACAGGTTTGGTATTTTGCTGGTTTATATAGCAAAGGCATATCTTTGAGTATGAAGAAGGGAATAAGTCATTTTTCACAAGGATAATATGCTATTTATTACCTTTTGCAAAGGGACACAACCAGAAGAAAAAGAGGACAGTTTTCTATGAGGCATTCTCTGTGACGGGTCGGAATTAGCTCTGTATTTCTTACAAAAGTGGTTGTCTTATTGCTTTTTAACAGGTGTTGATGTTAATGTTATGTTTTTGAAAACATTTTTATAATGCTTGAAAAGCCCACCCCAAAAGGCACATTTGATAAATCTGTCACTGGGTGAGTTTAATGTCTATATGTCTTCCAGAGTCAATAAGTAGCAATTTTCTTTGCTTATACTATGATGACTTTCAATATTTATATTTTTAAATATCATGCTATAGAACAGGTACAAATTTAGAAAACTATAATAAACAATTAATGTTGTAATCTTAAAACATTCTTTGCTTATACTATGATGACTTTCAATACTTATATTTTTAAATATCGTGCTGTAGAACAGGTACAAATTTAGAAAACTATAATAAACAATTAATGTTGTAATCTTAAAACATCATTCACTCAACAGGATGTATTTAACCTAGTTCCATGAGTGCAAAATACTAACTTTAAAATGTACTTCTGATGAAAAATGAGAATTCGCTTGAGAGAAAAGAATATATTTTAAAGGTAACAATTTGAATTCTAAAACACAAAATGTCTGACAATTAGCATGTAACTAAAAGTCATTGTAAATTAATTATAGATTGGAAGAAATTAATGGTATTAATAGTACTGGGCAAAAGGTCATCCTGAAGCCTGTCACTAATTACAAGTCCCTATTATTTGTAAAACTAGAAGTTAAATACTAGAGATTTTGCTCTAATTGGCAAGATCCAAAGGGGTGCTTGTCCGAATGCAGCCTGTGAGGGGAGAACCCATTTGGAAGCTCGCTGTGCAGGCCTGCTGCCTTAGGGAGCATGTTAAAGAACAGCAGGACTCTGGCAAGGAGCAGGAAGACACAAATTAAAAGCGTAGAAATATGTTAGGGAATTGAGACTTGCTGTTCTCGAGGCGGAGGTTAGGCAAACAGTCACTGGCAAAGTTACAACAGAGTTAAACACGAAAACATAGTCTACAAATCTTGGTAATCAAAACCAGATCTGAACCTGCGCCATGCATTTGACCCCTCTTCCACCATACCTATAATTTAGCCTGAGTAAACTAGACACATGAAAACTACCAATTTATCCAAGGAATTTGATCTAAACAACATTAAAGTTGTTGACAGAACTGTGTGGTTTCTAAGCAAATCGAGAATATATGTGTAGTTCTATTTCTGCAACATTAAGTAGAAAGATTTCTATGTCACCACTTTTATAGAAATATATAAGAGGATGATGTTTTCTCCACTCCCTTGATGAGGATCGAAAGGAGAGAGGAGAGGTCATTTGCATGAATCTGAATCGTGATTGATGGTGGATTGTTTGCACCATCTTCATACCGGGGGAACAGTTCTGAAATGTGAACTGCAAGGCGGGAGGCTGTGGATGCAGTAACTGTGAGATGCAGCTCAGCAGGTTTAGATTTGGACTGAACCCTTCATAGTGTTCTATTTCCTTCAGAGACAGTAAAAAAATAAAAATAAAAATAAAAAAATCACACTCTAGCATTACCAGATGCCCTAGAGTCTAGGGAATCAGCTGGGCACTGCAGGAGTTTTTGGGTTTTTTTTTTAACTTTGATTTTGAGTAACCCTTAACTATGATGAAGGTGGAAAGGTGTCAACTAGAGGAAGAGCTATCTATTTTTACCTTTGTTTCATCCTCAGAGACCTTTCTGGAATTTCTAAATAGAATTAATTCAGTGAATCTAAGTGGAAGGGACTTCTTGTGAAGGAGGACAGACTACCCAACCCTTGAAGACATAGGGCCTGAGAATGCTGTGGGATGTGAAGCCAAAACTCAACCTACAAGAAGTAAGTCAGCTTTAGTGCTGAGTGATTTGGAATTATATTGCTTCCTCATATCCTGAACTTACCAGGTGGGAACACATTCTAAACGTTACAGTTATGATATCTAATTTACATGAACATGATCTTTTATTTTCCAAACAGTCGAATTCAAGGTTGGACAAAAAGTTGATCAGAGAGAGTCCCAAATTGTATCCCACGCTAAGGTATCCTTTTCATTAAAAGTCATTTGATGCTCAATTTTTCAAAAGCTAATTTCAAAAGGAAATCAATACTAAAGTCCATAATTCACTTTGACCTAGCCCCTGGATAGAAAAATCCACTTCATTTCTCACCAACACAGAGTTTTAAAAGAAAGTACTTAGTATTCATCATTAACCAATTCCCTTTAAGAGAGAAAAATTGAAGTTGGATTATATTACAGTAATTCTCTACCTGCTTTCAGATAAAATCGTCTTGAAACCTTAGAAGATTTAAACATATTGTAAAACAGAGTCAGGATTTAGTTTGAGAACCTAGGTCCCATTAGAATTTTGTGCTTCTCTGTGAATCCCACAGGAAATGAAGAACAAATATAACCAGACTGAAAAACTAAGAAACATTTTAGTCCAGACACTATCCAGGATAGATGTTATAGGAACTACAAAGATGAGTCAGACACAGACCTAGCCTTAGGCTTTCTCCCCAGAGAAAAACATAGCAAAGGGCCATTCCCTGGAAGAAGAGGACACCATAGCAGTCACAATAGGATAAGGAAGTGGGGCAGTGCACCCTGATAAGAAGTGGTGAGCAGACCTCATGGTTTCCACAGCTTCCTTTCCTTGACTGGTGGAAAAAATAAAGAGATCAACAATATTTTCGTGGTAAGACCAAATATGCTTTAATATGAAATTATTCCTCATAGAGTATATTTTATTTAAATGAAGACATTTTAAAGACATACGTATTTCTTTCACAAAAGCAGAGCAAACACACACACACACGTACACACAACAGCAGCCTACTTCAGGACCCTCGGATTATGTGTTAGCATTCACTGCAATTAACTATAGACGTATTTAGAAGAAAGACTTTTTGTTAGAAAAGAAGCATATTGGGATATATTTTCCTTTTTTAATGTACATACCACATATTACTTTATTAGCCATGAAACACTGAAACAGTTTCAGCGATGCAGTAAGTGAAATGCCTAGTGTAGTGTGTAACACATATTGGATACTCAGGATATCTTTATTTTTTTCCACTGCTGGGGCAAGCTTAGAAAGGGACAGGGAGGGAGAATAGGAAAAAGAGAATAGTGGAAAGGGGAGGGGGGTCAATGTTGCCAATATGTCAGTATTTTCTGGACTAATCCTTTCTTTGGCGTAGACACCTACAGCAGTCACTTCACTTACAGATGTGATACCCTCCTTAGGAGGCAGAACCTTCCAGATCAAAAGCATGAAATACAGACTTAGAACTAATGAACTTAGGGTATAGCTTGCTTTCATGGGATATATGTATGTATATATACATATGTACATATATATGCCAAATTTATAATTTTTCCTTCACTTATTTTTAAAGAAAGAAATGTCATATCTTCTCCAATTTTAATATCTAAGTTTTTCTGTTACTATGTCTTTGGACCTCCAAGCGTCTGTCAGTCTGTCATACTGTGGTGGCTTGTGTGTTGCTGTGATGCTGGAAGCTATGAAGCCAGTATTTCAAATACCAGCAGGATCACCCATGGTAAATAGGTTTCAGTGGAGCTTCCAGACTAAAATAGGCTAGGAAGAAGGACCTGGCAATCTACTTCTAAAAAAAGACCAGTGGAAAACTTATGAATAGAGCTGGAACACTGTGTGATATATGTTGGAAGATGAGCCCCTCAGGTTGGAAGGCACCTCAAAATACTACCGAGGAAGAGATGCCTCCTCAAAGTAGAGTTGACCTTAATAACATGGATGGAGAAAAGATTTTGGTACCTCTATTTAATGAGACACAACTCAAAATGAGAAGAAACAGCTGCAAACATCCATTAATTATCAAAATGTGGAATGCAAAAGGTCATTGAAAAGACCATAAAAAAGAAAAGACCAAAATGGATGTCAGAAGAGACTCTGCAACATGCTCTTGAATGTAGAGTAGCTAAAGTGAAGAAAGAAATTATGAAGTAAAAGAGCTGTCAGAAGATGTCAAAGGGCACCTCAAGACGACAAAATAAAGTATTATAATGAAATGTGCAAAGACTGTAGTTGGAAAACACGAAGGGAAGAACACATTTGGCATTTCTCAAGCTGAAAGAACTGAGGAAAAGATTCAAGCCTCGCGTTGCAATACTGAAGGATTCTATGGGCGAAAAATTGAACGACCCAGGAAACATCAAAAGAAGATCCAAGGAATACACAGAGTAAACTATACCAAAAAGAACTGGTCAGCATTCAGCCATTTCAGGAGGTAGCATATGATCAAGAACCGATGACATTGAAGAAAGAAGTCCAAGCTGTACTGAAGACATTGGTGGAAAAAAAGGCACCAGGAATTGACAGAATACCTGTTGAGATGTTTCAACCAATGGATGCAACCTTGGAAATGCTCACTCATCTATGCCAAGAAGTTTGGAAGACAACTGTCTGGCCAGTTGACTGGAAAAGATCCATATTTGTGCCTATTTCAAAGAAAGGTGATCCAACAGAATGTGAAAATTACTGAACAGTATCATTAATGCCACATACAGTTAAAGTTTTGCTGAAGATAATTAAAAAATGGTTGCAGCAGTACATCCACAGGGAACTTGCAGAAATTCAAGTTAGATTCAGAAGAGGACGTGGAACAAGGGATAACATTGCTGACGTCAGATGGATCTTGGCTGAAAGCAGAGAATACTAGAAAGATGTTTACTTGTATTTTATTGACCATGCAAAGGCATTCGACTATGCTGATCATAACAAATTATGGATGACATTGCAAAGAATGGGAATTCCAAAACACTTAATTGTGCTCATGAAGAACCTGTAATAGATTAAGAGGCAGTTTTTTTTTTTAACAGAACAAGGGAAAACAGAAGAAGTGTGTGTCAGGATTATATCCTTTCACCATACTTATTCAATCTATATGGTGAACAAATAATCTGAGAAGCTGGACTATATGAAGAAGAATCAAGATTGGAGGAAGACTCATTAACAACCTGTGATATGCAGACGATGCAACCTTTTTTGCTGAAAGTGAAGAGGACTTGAAGCACTTACTGATGAAGATCAAGGACTGCAGCCTTCAGTATGGATTACATCTCAACATAAAGAAAACAAAAATCCTCACAACTGGACCAATAAGCAAAACCAAAAAAAAAAAAAAACCAAAACCCATTGCCATGGAGTCGATTCCAACTCATAGTGACCCTATAGAACCAATAAGCAATGTCGTGATAAATGGAGAAGAGATTGAAGTCGTCAAGGCTTTCATTTTACTTGGATCCACAGTCAATGTCCATGGAAGCAGCGGTCAAGAAAGCAAATGACGCATTGCATTGGGCAAATCTGCTGCAAAAGACCTCTTTGAAGTATTCAAAACCAAAGCTGTCTCTTTAAGGGCTAAGGTATGCCTGGCCCAAACCATGGTATTTTCAATCACCTCGCATGCATACGAAAGCTGAACAATCAATGAGGAAGACAAGAGAAGAGTTGATGTCTTTGAAGTATGATGTTGGCAAAAAATATTGAGTATACCATGCACTTCCAGAGGAACAAACAAATCTGTCTTGGAGGAAGTACAGCCAGAATTCTCTTTACAAGTGAGATGGACAGAATGCTTCTCACGTACTTTGGACATGTTATCAGGAGACACCACTCCCTGGAGTAGGACATCATGCTTGCTAAAATAGAGGGTCAGTGAAAAAGAGGAAGACCCTCAACCAGATGGACTGACACAGTGGCTGCAACAATGGGCTAAACATAGCAAGGATTTTGAGGATGGCACAGGACCAGGCAGTGTTTTGTTCTGATGTGCACAGAGTCACTGTGAGTTGACACCAACTCAGTGACACTTAACGACAACAACATGTCTTTGGAGTTTTGGGAAAATAGAAGCTAATTTTTAATAAGCCTCTCAAATAGGCTGTTTGAGTAATTGTGTAGATTCATTATCACTTACATAGGTATTCATAAGAATCAGAGTAAGAGTTTATTCTAATAGATGTGTAAATACACCAATTCACTGTCTTATTCCATATTACCTTTTAAATTCTCCTTAAGATAAAAATATCTTATGGAATTTTTTTCTTTTGATATTATATTAATATTAACTTATGGTAAGACTTTTTCCCAAGTATTTCTTTACTGAATATAAGTAACAAATTAAAACAATGCCCTCCATTTTCTAACGCAGAGAAGCACATGGTAGTAGATACCGTCTTTGGCCATATTGAATCACCAGAGCACTGTGCTTTCTCATGGCTAGTAAAAGCTAGATGTTCAGCAGAGTAAACACATTTATTCTTAATAACTTTATTTTCCAGGGAGCTATAAATCAAACACAAACATTGTCTTTAAAAACTTTTTTTAGAAGAAGGTATGTGTATACATGAACATGTGCGCTTTTACAAATTACAAAAAAAAAACCACTGACTGCAATTTATTTATTACTAGAGAGATAAAGCATCCGAGATTTAGGCGGTGATACAGTTCCAACTTTGTCATGAAGAATTAGATCTTTTGAAATAAAAATATGCAAGCAGGAGATCTCAAAAGTAAACTTTAAAAACTATATTTAATTTCTTTATTATTAAAGCTTGATAACTTAGGCTAACTGCTCACTGCTGGAGGACTATTTCTCTAACACGTTTTGGTGCTGGTGTGGAATTCTAAGTATAACGGTTTGTGGTGCTTAATGTAATGTATCGCCTTGGCTAGGCTCAGTGGTTTGACAGACACTATGTAAACACCTTCCATGTTGTGATCTGACGTGAGCAGCCAATCGGTTGAAAGGGGAGTTTCCTTGGGGGTGTGGCCTGCCTCCAGAATATAAATGAATGTCCTGGCAAATCTTGCTCTCTTTCTTGACCCTGCACTCTTCTTGTCACCTGACCTCCGGTTCTTGGGACATAAGTCTGGAGAAATCTCTGGCCTGCTGCCTGACCTGCAGATTTTGGATTTGCCAACCTCTGCAATCCTGTGAGCCAGTAGAATCCTCTAGTCTACTGCCTGATCTGCAAAATTTTGGGTTTGTCAGCCACTGCAACCATTTGAGCCAATGGGGTCTTCAGCCTGTTGTCTGGCCCACAGATTTGGGACTTGCCAGCCCCCACAATTGCGTGAGCTATTTCCTCACAGTTGAGTGAGCAATTTCCTTGAAGTAAATTAATCTCTCTCTCTCTCTCTATATATATATATATATATATATATATATAAACTTCCTCCTCTAGAGAACCCAGATTAAGACATGATCCCTAGTGTGTTCCTCATAATTTTATGCAATCACCTAAATAACAGACAATTTCTGTGGCAAGCACTGGCTTCTGTTAAATGGAACATGCATGATTTAAAAAGAATGTTTCTGTTTATCAGATATTATAGGATGTGATTTACTTCAAGCTGTGAGGCAAATCTGACAATCCAGTTAAAATCAACATGAAAGTTTCTAAAGCAATTTGTGGTTTGGAGTGAAAATTGCTGGGTTAATCTCCAAATAAGTAAAAACGTTGCTCCTGAGGGCAAGAAGTACAGGATGCTGCACAGATAATGTTCTGTTTTTCTCTACATTTGCCAGTGGATGCAAGTTTTAATAAATTAATCTGGCACTGATGGGATTGTTGTAGGTATTGCAGAGCGTGTATTTCATCAACTTACCTCTTTCTTAGTTTTATGTTTCCAACGTAGGTTTAGTTGGACCAAGATATTATTTTCTAAAATTTCCAAGGTGTATGTGTTTTTAGTACACTCTCACAAAATGGAAGAGTTGTTCTCCCTCCATCACTCTCCAGGTTCTGCAACACACTCTCTTACTTGTTGTTGTTGTTAGGTGCCATCGAGTTGGTTCCAACTAATTGTGACCCTGTGTACAACAGAACGAAATGTTGCCCAGTCCTGCGCCATCCTCACAACTGTTGTTATGCTTCAGCCCATTGTTGCAGCTACTTTGTCAGTCCATCTTATTGAGGGTCTTCCTCTTTTTCGCTGGCCCTCTACTTTACCAAGCATGATGTCCTTTTCCAAGGACTGGTCCCTTCTAATGGCATGTCCAGAGTGAGTGAGATGTAGTCTCGCCATCCTTGCTTCGAAGGAGCATTCTGGTTGTACTTCTTCCAAGACAGATTTGTTCGTTCTTTGGAAAGTCCATGCTATATTCAATATTCTTCACCAACACAATTCGAAGCCATCAATTCTTCTTTGGTCTTCCTTAGTCATCGTCCAGCTTTCGCATGCATATGAGCTGACTGAAAACACCATGGCTTGGGTCAGACGCACCTTAGTCTTCAAGGTGACATCTTTGCTTCTGAACACTTTAAAGAGGTCTTTTGCTGCAGATTTGTCCAACGCAATGTGTCATTTAATTTCTTAACTGCTGCTTCCATGGGTGTTGATTGTGGATCCAAGTAAAATGAAATCCTCGACAACGTCAGTCTTTTCTCCGTTTATCATGATGTTGCTTATTAGTCCCATTATGAGAATTTCTGTTTTCTTTGTGTTGAGGTGTAATCCACACTCTCACAAACTGGAAAAGTTATTCTCCCTCATTAGTCTCCAGGTTCTGCAACACAGCCCCCTACTTAGCATGTACAACACTCCCAGGGAACGATGAGGAAGCTTCTGCTGCTCATTATTCAGTTGTCATATGAACTGTTTCCTTAAAATGGTTTGACTTTCTGAATAGCATGCTTTTTAAAAATTAGCTATTTACATTCCTTAGTGTTGCCTTGGGCTACCATAGATTTTAGCTTTACACTTTTTAATCATTTGCTCACAAGGCTACCCATCATCTAAAACAACGTACTCAGACAAGCGCTTGCACTGGAAGAGTGACTATCTCTGTCGGTGGACACCAGAAGTTGGTAGGTTCGGTTTCTTCAGAGGCATGCACAGCTCACTCCCATTCTAAAAATTTGTTTCAGCTACATTACATAAATGGTAAATTTAAGTGGACAGAAAAAATAATAAGCCTCGTACACTGATATAATGATTTAAGTCCACATTTATTTATAGGGATTATTTGTGGTAAAGCAAATAAAGTGCTGTTTTGCCATGTTTAATGAAAGAGGTGGTAACAACAACTCAAGGTGATCTTTTTGTTGTTTATACTTACGTAGCTTCAATCAGTTGCTAAAAAATAATGCTAAGATTTCTCTTTCATGAGGCATTTAGCCATAGTATAAGGATAACATGGAGCCCCGGTGGCGCAGCAGTTAAGAGCTCGAGTGCTAACCGAAAGGTCAGCAGTTCAAATCAACCAGCCGCTCCTGGGAAACCCCATGGGGCAGTTCTACTCTGTCCTATAGGGTCGCTATGAGTCAGAATCAACTTGAAGGCAATGGGTTTGTTTTGTTTTGTTTTTTTTTGTTAGGAGGATAACAATATTTAGTGTGCCCTGATTAGCTTCACCAATAGAACTTGAGGAATCCAGGCTTAATCCTCTGCCGACCATAATTGTCTACGGAATGCATGTGTTTGAGCTGTTAGTGCTTCTGCAAGGCTCAGTTCAATGTCCTTCGGTCAATAGCCTACTCTTGTAGATACGCCAGTTGGAACACCAAAGCTAAGCCCATTACCCTTTTTTTGCTGACATGTTATTATAGCATTTAACGTGTCTCAGACACTGCACACACTGTTATTCACCCACGCAGGAGAAGTGAGTCTGTCTTCTACAAAAATGAAGTCACAGTGATGCAACATACAAAGCTGTACCCTGAAGACTTGCACCCTAGAACACCTCAGCCACTTGACATGTGTGAGACACAATTCAAAGATACTGCTCCTATCCATGGCACGTGCTACTTATGTATTTATTTTCCAGTTGTCAGTAGCCTCTACCAGTGGCCCCAAAGACTGCTTATTTTCAAGCCCCACAATAACACTGGTACTCTTTGGAGGATATGTTTTTTACAAGAGGTGCATGGAAATACCATTCAACTAATCCCATAAGGCACAATATTGACCTTTTCTAGCTGTCTCCAAAAGATGCTGGTTTCATAAGAAATATCATAATACAGTAAAGTGGGTAAAGGGAGAATTGTAAAAGCTGACTGCCCTGATTTGAATCCTGGCTCCAGCACGTGATCAATGCTTGATCGTGAACCTGTTACTGAATCTCTCTGGGCCTTAGTTTCCTTGTCTGTGAAGTGAAGCTAACATCACTGCCAGAATCAAAGGATTGTGGGGAGGCTTAAGTGTGTTGATGCGTTTTAAAAGCTTAAAGCAGCGCTTTGAGAGAAGACATGCAATAGATGTTAACTGCAATTGTTGTTATTTACAATCTCAGTATAATTATTATTCCAGGGAAAGTGATTTTCATTTTATAAATCCATGCAGTTTCCTTCAAACATCTTTGATTTTTTGGTTATATTCTCAGACGTACGATGGCCCCTACAACTTCTCCCACTTGTACAGCAGTCTCAGGGTCAGACAGTGACGGGAAAGGTATGCTTTTATTTCAAGTTACGACAAGGCTTTTAATGTGAAGTGTGGCTGAATGCTGCCATTTAAGTACCAATCCCAGATACTTGCTCCCCCGTCCAAATGTAACCTGAATAAAACCAGGGCCTCACATGACTTGCAAAAGTTTATAAAGCAACAGAGTCCAGCCCCCAAATATTAGTTTTAAAAATCATTCCAATACTTAAATTCTGCTTGTGGGAAAAGATCAAAAGAGACTCTAAGTCAGACCCACAGCAGTATTTCTCAAAAGTGTTTTTCATGTTTGTCTTCTCTTTATTCTCTCACATCCTAAACCCCCTACTCTTCACACTGTCTCCAACCCTTATAATGAAAATTGACGTAGGTGTTCAGGCTGAGAAACCAGATTGACAGAGACAGAATCTCTTCAGAGCTTCTGCAAATAGAGATGTGTGTATATGCAGTCACACATACGTTCATAATTGGTCCTGAAACAAACTCAGCCAACCACTGGAAATAGATCAGGGAGCTCGTGAATTATACAATCTATGAAATCACTATTTTGAAACAGGGAAGACTCAGCTATTCAAGATGTACTGAGCACTTACTATCTGCTAGACATAGAAGTTAGGAAGACTTTGTCTCTTCCTCAACTAGGTCATGATGCAATGGAGGAAACATAAATTAATCTGGTGTTAGAATTACGCACAGCGTAATATGGAAGTGTGCGCCTGATGCCATTTAGACAGGGCTGTTTATTTTGGATAGAATGATTCCTCGAGGTGGTGACTCTGAAAGTAAAAAGATTTGTTATCGTTTATTTCAGATTACTATTTTTTTATCTTATTTTCTTAGAGATGCTATTATTCCTATTTGTTTGATTTGGTTTGGGTTGTTTTTTGTTTTGTTTTGGAGGGTTGTTTCAATTTGGTTTTTTTGTTTGTTTGCTCAGGTGTAACGATTATTTTTGATGAACTCACCTTAAAATGGGTGTCTTGTTTTATAGACATTGTTTTTGTACAATGAGCGGGATATGTAATGTTCTTGTATAACAATGAAGAAGCCCCGGTGGCACAACGGTTAGGCCCCTACTAAGCAAAAGGTTGGCGTTCAAACCCACCAGCGGCTCCATGGTAGAAAAGACCTGCCGATCTGCTTCTGTAATGATTTCAGCCTAGGAAATCCTATGGGCGGTTCCGTTGTGTCCTATAGGGTTGCCATGAGTCAGAATCGACTCAATAGCACACACTAACAAGAAGTATAAAAGTACCCCAAAAGTCTTATTACAGAATGAATCAATCCCTAGGTTGACGTGTACTTCAAGCCGTTGTGTCTATGGCATTGTTTCTGAAGGAAGGCATACTCTGCATTGAAGAAAAAAAAAAGGCTCAATTTCCAAAAGAATGATGGAGAATCTAAGTCTAGAATTCATTCTTACTGTCATGTTACCTCTTTACATAATGCTAATTACCCCATTTAAGAAGCCTGTGTTTACTTTTCTTTTTTTAAGTTTATAGCACGTGAATTCTATCCAAAATATATGGTTGCATATTTTCTTGTGTTTTCCATTTTATGCACTGGAATAAAAAAGAGTGTCTTATCTGCTGCTGCTGGTTATTACTTAGTTAGATGCTAAATTTATTTTTCCCTCTACATTATCAGTTGTCTCTCAGGCTGGTTTTAAGCTTACTTACCTACTCTGAACTGTGGCTGTTGAGAGAAATAAATTGGTGCAGGTAAAATTTAATCACAGATAATACAACAATTGCTGCTAATCAAAATGGTAAAGCAAGCCTCAAGCAAAAGAAGAATCTAACCTCAGCAAAAATGAGACTTTAAAACCTGTTGACATTAATGGGGAAAAAAATGATATAAATTCACTCAAAAAGTACAGCAGAGAAGCTCTTACGTGTTTCCTACAGAACCCAAAAGAGGTAGAAGCAAATTCTTTGATCAAGTTTTATGGTATGATTCTTAAAACAATAACAAATTGAGCTTACTAAATATGTGTTGTAATTTACAAAATTATTTCAATAGCTACACATTCCTACAATTATTCAAATAAACAAATAAATATACAATGTCAAGTTGTGGTGGTTAACATGGAAGCAAAGAAGATTTCAAAAGGCCTTAAGAATATGTCATCTCTTCATAAATTTCTTCCCCGACCATCCAAATTAAAATTTAATTCTTTCTGTCAGGATCTTGCATATCAAACTTTTCCCTAGTAGTACATATAATAGAATAATTATGTATTTTTCTGCTTTGTTACTTTATTACCTATCATTAGAACATGAACTCCAAGTGGACAAGAAAGCTATGTTACTTAACTTTCTATATCCACTGCTAGAAATGCCTGGGAATAGTAGCGGATCAATCAAAATTGAACAGTAACTGAACAAATTGAATGAATGAACATGTCATCCAGTGAACACCGGGAGAAATCTGAAGGCTGCGTGTGGCATCATGTAAAGGATATGAAATTGAATATAGTGGTTTTAGACTCTGAAAGTTTGCACAGGGGATATTCAATAAGAGGAGATCACTGGGCCTAGATTTTGTAATAGAGAGCTAGAGAGAATGATAAGATTAAGTATTTGTAATGGTTAAGGTTGTGGGTCAACTTGGCTGGGCCATGATCCTCAGTGATTTGATAGTTGTATGATGGTATGATCACTTCCATGATGAGACTTGACATTATTATCATCTCCATGATGAAATCTGCTGTGAGCAGCCAATCAGCTGAAAAGGCGTTTCCTTGGGTGTGTGGCCTGCATTGTATGTAAGTGGATATTCTGGCAAGGCTTATGGACTTTTGCTCATTCTGGATCCTGCAGCTGGCTCCGGTTCATCTGATCTCTGGTTCTTGGGACTTGAGCTAGCAGCTTACCTACAATCTTGCCTGCTGATCTTTGGGATTTGTCAATCTTCACAGCCTGTGAAGAAGAGCCCTGCTCTCCAACCTGCCAGTCTTGGGTTCGCCAGGCCCTGTGGCTACGTGCATCAGGAGAAGCCTCTAACCTGACCTATGGGCTTGAGACGTTCCAGCATCTAGAACCGCGTGACCCATTTCCTTGATATAAATCTCTCTCTATATATATATATTTACCTGCTTTACTGGTTTTGCTTCCCTAGAGAACCAATCTAAGACAGTGTTAGAAGACAAATAACCAAGTGTGAGCACTTAATAACTGTTGGAAGAGGTCGTAAACGAACATAATTTGCAAGTGAAAAAAAGAGCATCCAGACTGTGGAAATGACTCTAGTGCCCATTGAGCAGTGGATGTCTGCTCAGAAAGAAAAGGAATTTTATATGTATGAAGTATGCATTATATAAATTTTTAGGGATAACAATGTAATTGGCATACCTGTGAGAGCAATTCTGCAAAGACAGAAATATAAATCTAACTCCCAAAGCATTGACAAGTAATACATGTTATTACCAAGGGTTTCACGGTATGAAGAAAGAAGAGGGTGTATCATACTTCAAATCACACGATATCACACGCATGCCCTTTAGCTTTTTTTCTTAATTAAAAATGTTCCTCATCCTTTCTGAGCTGTCTCAAATCTCTCTAATCACTCTTCCATGTAAAAATATTTTCTCCTCTTTTGCCCTCACTCTGGTGCTCATAGCCTCTTCCCCTACCTTGAATTTTCGCTTCCAGTGAAAATTTTCTCTCTAATACTGTTCTTTTCTCTTACTTCCCCTTCCTTCCCTCCTTCCCTCTTTCCTTCCTTCCTTCTTTCCCTCAATCCCTCCCTCCTTCCTTCCTTCTTTCCCCTTATTTTAAAGCAGAAAAACTCAGCCATTACTACGACTCTGTTTTCATCAGTACCCATCACCTTGCTTAGCAAAACAAAGGTTTTCTGCAGAATTCATCTTTCTCAAAAGGCATGAGAAAATTAAAAGGGGAATTACAATCAGCTAGTAAAATAAAATGAAACTTTATTTTAATAAATTAATACATATAATTTTATTTTACTAGCTAATTATAATTCCCCTTTTTATTTCATTTTACTAATTATAAAATAAAATAAAACTAAATAAGTCACATGTTTTAGCTACCACATGAGACAACCATATATATTAAGAAAAGAGTCCTACAGGAAATATCCAGCAGGCTCACCTTGGAATCTCTAGCCCCTGCAGTTCTGTTGGGCCAGGACATCCTTAGGACTCTTTGCTTAAGTGTCTCTGGGACTTCTAGGAGAATTTACCAAGAGGACTTTCAGAACGGTAGATGGGTAACAAAGGTATGAGGCTAGGGTTATCATAAACAAAGGAGGTTAAATATGTCCTGACTTCTTTGGGGCAAGAATGGTTTAGGTTTGGACATTGTTGGTTATTAAAGGGAGGGTCAGTTTTGAGTGTGACACTGGGTCAAATGTCCTTTAACTAGGTAAAAGAGGAACTAAACTGCCCATACATTCTTAAAAAGTAGATTTAAACATGAAATGGCCATGATGCTTTTTGAGATCTTAAGAAATAGTTGTATTAAATGCTGATGAGACCTTACCTCCTTGCATTAATGGGGAAGAAGAAAAAGGTTCAGAGATAAGTATGACAGCCGCTTATTGAAGGTACAACTAACTGGCAATTGGCAAAACCACCACCTGCACCAAGCAGATAAATCGACAGAGTGTAAAAGCAAGTCGTTTTCATAACTCTTGAAGTTCTTCCTTAATCTTGATTATTTTTTTTCCTGGGGTTTGATCTAATATCTCACCAAACAAAAAATTTTTATTTTTCAAAAGTCCTTACTATCTGGAATAGTCAAGAATATAATACTTAGGGTGAAGGAAAGCTCTCTGAGTTATCAAAATCCATTAAATGAAATGTATATCACTATTAAGATCCATTTTACAAACATCCTTTTGTACAACGCTGAATTATTATTGATATTATTGAAATGATATTAAATTGATCCAAACATAAATTTTTGTTTTCAACACCTGCTGTAAGATACTGTCTTATTGTTTTGTGTGTGTGTAAATACATATATATACACATATGCATGCATGTCTACATATGTATATCTTCTGAAAAAAATTTATTTTTAATTTATTAAAGGCTAGACAACATTTTTGCTATACCTGTTTGAAATTTTTTTAAATTGTTTTTTAAATAAGAATGACTATGATCCAAATGAAAACAAAATGTACTCTTTTATAAGTAAAATATTTACGTTTCAGTGCAAGAAATCTGTGAAGTGAATTGGCCTAGAAGTTCTCACTCTTTCACACACACCACACACTACACACTCATACCACATCTGAACACACCATACACACACGTACATGCCCACAGCAAACTCACTTTTTTTTTTTTTTTAACACTTTAGGGAAGAATGTGTAATGCATTTTAGAAAACTGTGGATAACAATGGATTAAAATTTTTTTTTCCATCAAAAGGATATACTTAGATCTTTTGGAAAATTCACTGAAGCAGATACCCTCATTCCTTGAGTATGTTTTGTCATTGTTATATTTCTTTATTCATTCAATAAATATTTATTATATGCCTGTTATGTACCAGCTACTGTTCAAAGAGTCTGAGACGTAGTAACTAATAATCAAGGCATTCCTGAATATGAAGCTCGTTATTTACTCAAAAGTCAAATTAATGTGTATTAACTTTTATTTTGCTATAGTTAAATCATGGATAAATTTATTTTAAAATATTTACATTATTTCCAGAGGATTTCTATTACATAATATTCTCCTGCATTTGAGGACCTTTAAATTTGACTTTCAGGTGGACATCACATAATCATTTTATGTATTAATAGTTCTTGACAGTAATTTATAAATATTTCTCATGCTACCAATCTAGGGAGATAATTCAGCAAAATAAACATTGTGGAGGAGTTCTTTCCTAAGTAATTAAAAAGCGACTCAGGTTAAATTATGCACCAAATCTGTATAAAGTTTATAGAGTTTATCATTATTTTTCTATGAACTTAAACTTGGATTGAACATATATTTATTTCAGAGCTTTTGTATTAGGTTAAAATAACATTTATATGTGTACTTAAGCTTAGTTCAATGTAAAATCTATGAAACACACATTTTTCTTCCTCAAAAGTCAAATCATGCAAAACCAACAGCCAACATTCTTAATGGAGAGAAGCTGAAAACATTCCCCTTGAGAACAGGAACAAGACAAGGATGCCCTTTATCACCACTCCTATTTAACACTTTGCTGGAAGTTCTAGCTAGAGCAATAATGCAAGAAAAAGAAATAAAGGGCATCCAAATTGGTAATGAAGAAGTTAAACTGTCCCTGTTTGCGGATGACATGATACTATACATAGAAAACCCTAAAGACTCCACAAGAAAACTACTGGAACTAATAGATTCAGCAGAGTAGCAGGATACAAGATAAACATACAAAAATCAGTTGGATTCCTATACACCAATAAACAGAACGATGAAAAGGAAACCAGGAAAAGAATACCATTTATAGTAGGCCCTAAAAAATTAAAATACTTAAGAATAAATCTAACCAGGGATGTAAAAGACCTATACAAAGAAAACTACAAAACACTACTGCAAGAAACCCAAAGGGATCTACATAAATGGAAAAACATACCATGCTCATGGATAGGTAGACTCAACATAGTGAAAATGACAAGACTACCCAAAGCAATTTACAAATACAATGCAATTCCGATCCAAATACCAACAACATTCCTTAAAGAGATGGGAAAACTAATCACTAACTTTATATAGAAAGGGAAGAAGCTCCACATAAGTAAAGCACCTCTGAAGAAGAATAAAGTAGGAGGACTCACACTACCTGACCTCAGAACCTACTATACAGCTACAGTAGTCAGAACAGTCTGGTACTGGTACAATGACAGATACATTGACCAATGGAACAGAATTGAGAACTCAGAGGTAAATCCATCCACCTGCAGTCACCTGATCTTCGACAAGGGCCCAAAGTCCATCAAATGGGGAAAAAACAGTCTTTTTAATAAGTGGTGCTGGCAAAACTGGATGTCCATCTGCAAAAAAAATGAAACAGGACCCATACCTCACACCATATACAAAAACTGGATCAAAATGTATCAAAGACCTAAATATAAAGCCCAAAACTATAAAGTTCATAGAAGAAACAATAGAATCAACACTAGAGGCCTTAATACACAGCGTTAACAGGATATAAACAATAACCAACAACACACAAGCTCCAGAAAATAACCTAGATAACTGGGCTCTTCTAAAAATCAAACACCTACACACTTCAAAAGACTTCACCAAAACAGTAAAAAGAGAACCTATAGACTGGGAAAAAATTTTTGGACAGTACAAGTTAGACAAAGGTCTAATCTCTAAAATCTACAAGAAAATCCAACACCTCTACAATAAAAAGACAAATAATCCAATTAAAATATGGGCAAAAGAAATGAACAGACACTTTACCAAAGAAGACATTCAAGTGGCCAACAGACACATGAGGAAATGCTCACGATCACTAGTTGTTAGAGAAATGCAAATTAAAACCACAATGAGATACCCTCTCACCCCAGCATTTACTGGAAGGAATCAAAAACACTGGAAATAACAAATGTTGGAGAGGCTGCGGGGAGGTCGGAACCCTTATGCGCTGCTGGTGGGAATGCAAAATGATACAACCATTTTGGAAAACAATATGGCACGTCCTTCAAAAGCTAGAAATAGAAATACCATATGATCCGGCAATCCTACTCCTAGGAATATATCCTAGAGAAATAAGAGCCATCACACGAATAGACATATGCACACCCATGTTCATTGCAGCATTGTTCACAATAGCAAAAAGATGGAAACAACCTAGATGCCCATCAACAGATGAATGGATAAACAAACTATGGTACATACACACAATGGAGTACTATGCAACGAAAAAGAACAACAATGAATCTGTGAAGCATCTCATAACATGGATGAAACTAGAGGACATTATGCTGAGAGAAATAAGTCAATCACAAACGGACAAATATTGTATGAGACCTCCATTGTAAATACTCATAAAAAAGTTTACACACAAAAAGTAACAATCGTTGGTTACGAGGGATGGGAGGGGTGGGGGGGAAATACTAAATAGACAATAGATAAGTGGTAACTTTGGTGAAGGGTAAGACAGTACACAGTACTGGGGAAGCCAGCACAACTTGTTCAAGAAAAGGTCATGGAAGCCCCATAGACACATCCAAACTCCCTGAGGGACTGAATTAGAGGGCTGTGGGGACCATGGTCTCAGGGAACATCTAGCTCAATTGGCATAACACTGTTTATAAAGTCAATGTTCTACATTCTACGTTGGTAAGTAGCGTCTGGGATCTTAAAAGCCTGTGAGCAGCCATCTAAGACATTCCACTGGTCTCACCCCTTCAGGAGCAAGAGAAAATGAAGATACAGGATCCAAGGAAAAGATTAGTCCAAAGGACTGATGGACCACAGCTACCAAGGCTCCACCAGACTGAGTCCAGTACAGCTAGATGGTGCCTGGCTACCACCACTGACTGCTCTGACTGGGATCACAACGGAGGGTCCTGGACAGAGCTGGAGAAGGAGGTAGAACATAATTCTAACATGCAAAAGAAGACCAGATTTACTGGCCTCATGGAGACTGGAGAAATCCTGAGAGTATGGCCCCCAGATACCCTTTTAGCTCAGTGGTGAAGTCACTCCCAAGGTTCACCGTTCAGCCGGGGACTGGACAGTCTCATAAAACAAAACAGGACTAATGCGGCACAGCAGTCCAGGGACAAGGACTAGAAGGCAGGAGAGGACAGGAAAGCTGGTGATAGGGAACCCAAGGTTGAGAAGGGACAGTGTTGACATGTTGCGGGGTTGTTAACCATTGTCATAGGGCAATTTGTGTACTAACTGTTTGATGAGAAACTATTTTGTCCTGTAAACCTTCATCTAAGGTACAAAAAAAAAAAAAGAATTATCTATGTGAGATAAAATTGACAACAGCAACTCAAAAGGTTTGATGGGAAGCCTAGGGGGCAGTAAGTTGAAGATAATGGTGATGGAGTAATTTGGAAAAGGATAGTGAGAATAGCAGCACAACTGGAAGAATGTAATCAATGTCACTGAATTGTACATGCAGAAATTTTTGAAATGATGTAACTTTGGCTATGTATACTTTCACCAAATAAAAAAGGTCCTCCAAGGTTGAGAAGGGAGAGTGTTGACATGTTGTGGGGTTGTTAACCAATGTCATAAAACAATACATGTACTGACTGTTTAATGAGAAACTGTTTGTTCTGTAAACCTTCATCTAAAGTACAATTAAAAAAAGTCAAATCATTTATTATTAATTGAAGTCAGTATGTTGACTTCCTGTAACTACTAGAAATTACAGAGTTTGAAGCTACGTAATCAGAAGTTCTTTAAAATAATATCTGTGTTTTTGGAAAGAAAATATATGTAATCTTATTCGCTTATTTACTTGGACTTTCACCATTACTCTGGAGAGAGATAAATAGCTTTTCATGAAATTAATTTTGTCATCTGCAGTGGTATGAATTTAGCTGTTAATGGAGTCCAAAACGAATGTAGAGCCTAAGGGAAAATAGAAAAGTTTTTGGCTAACTTTATTAATAAATATTTAATATAAAATACTGTTTCCCCAAATTATTATTTTTTTTGTCATTATTATAGTTGACTGTTTATTGAACCATAGCAGAAGCAGATAAGAATTTCTGAGTTTCTGTTAATTACATATGTACATATAAAATCATCTGTATACAGAGATTTAAATATTATTTTTCAGCTATTAAAAATGTTTAAGCTATATGTAAAGACTGAGAAAATTACTTGCATAAATAATTCATTTTTGTAAGCTAAATTTTCTACAGTTTTGTAAGCCAGAATTTTTTTACAGAGTAGTTCATTATTCACAAATATTTACATTTCGAGGAAAAACAGTCAATTAAAATTTTATCTATTGTAATACTGAATATTTGAGTAAGTAAAAAAAAAATTTCCTGTATGTTACTGTCATTCTTACTCTAGTCTCCATAAATATTAAAATTAATTTTAGTTTTTGGTATGGGATTAGGTTATCAACGCCGGCTTTGTACTAGATCTCTTTTCATAATATATTATTTTTTATTTGTGTTTTTAAAAATTTACTACTATGTACTTTAACATTTAACTTTAGTACTTTCATAATTATAGTGATGTCTCAAGGCAAATAGATGTTTGTCATCCATAATTAGTTTCTACTTACAGAATAAACTTAAAAAGTTGTATGAAGTCTTTTCTAGTGCATTTAATTTAGATAACAAATGTGCAGCCTACTATTAAAAAAAAGTTTTTTCCTTTGGTTATTCAATTGCTATAATATTTGCGAAAGCTGACTGAGCTTTCTCAAATACTGGGTATTTTTATCCTGGATTTTGTTTTCCATTCTGCATCGTAGCCCAATTCAATCATCTTGATTAAATTGATTACACTAAGTTGCCATTTTAAAGAACAGCCAGTCAATTCTACTTAGATGTGTAGGGGAATACATAATATGTTTCAAAGAAATAAACTGCCACCAAGAAGTGACTTAAGGACACAGAATGATAATGTTAAGTGACATTGTATAACAAATAACCTGTTGCATATTTTCCATACATAAATTTATTTTGTTAAAAAAAGGAAGAGTTTCCAAAACTGTCAATTTAAATTCCTACCATCTTGGATCAAAGTTAGGTGGTATCTATTTCTTTTTTAATTTCCTTACCTGTGTCTTCTTTATCACGTATGGGCCAGAATATTCCATGCTATGAGGACTCACAAGTTCAGCATCTGATTTCTAATACTGCAAAATGATAAAGTAATGATGATGGCTTCTGAATCGTCACCCTCTGTAAGTCTATAATATATAGGTGGCTTTCCATATTGTTAAAAGCAGAACTAAAAAAACCCAAACCCATTGCCATCGAGTCGGTTCTGACTCATAGCAATCCTATAGAGCAGAGTAGAACTGCCCATAGGGTTTCCAAGGAGTGGCTGGTAGATTTGAACTTCCGACCTTTTGCACAGCAGCCAAGCTCTTAACCACTGCCCCACAGGGCTCTGTTAAAAGCAGAGAGGGACATAATTGCCAAGAGAGCACATTCATGATCCTGTTCACGTCATCTTGGCTTCACTTTCTTTCATTTGATCTGAGGTATCCACGTGGTAGAGAGAAGTAACCAGTCTTTTAGAAGACACATTTTTGACTTAATGGAAAAAAAAAAAAACAAAATCTTCCTTCACTGAGCTGCATTAAAAGGTAATTTACCTTAAAGGGTCATTTTTCCCTAATGAAACCCAATTGAAAGGCAATTTTCACTTAAGGGTAAAATGTCTAGTTACCCAGACCTAACCAAATAAAAATACTTGCCTGAAAATAGTCATATTTATTCCTTCAGTATCTAGGACATTTTGCAATTTGCTAAATCATATATTTTCAGAATAATTATTAGCCATTTTAAGAGGCTTAAATGGCAGAATTAACAATTGTTCTATTAATAATAGCTTATCCATAAGATATCTCAAAGGAAGCTATTTTTTTTGTTTGTTTGTTTTTGTTTTTTGTTCTGTTTAGATTTTGGTTTATTTTTAAATCATGTTACAGGGAGGTGAAAACCTGGTACATTAGTTTACTTTAAAAAAAAACAAAAAACCAAACCTGTTGCCATCTAGTCGATTCTGACTCGTAGCAACCCTACAGGACAGGGTAGAACTGCCCTATAGAGTTTCCAAGGAGCGCCTGGTGAATTTGAACTGCCAATCTTTTGATTAGCAGCTGTAGCACTTAACCACTACGCCACCAGGGTTTCCTAGTTTATTTTACTGAGTAGCAAATGCAAAGCCAGGATTAAACTTGAAAGAGATTTATTGAGGGGAAAGTTTTGAGGGATAAAGAAAGAGGGAAGAGTCTTAAGACCAAGAAGTAGATATGGTGCCTATGAAAAAACAGAGAGAGAGAAGGATTAGTTTGGAAATGCCTCAAGCTACAAAGCCTTCCAAGAAAGTCTTGGCCACGCTGACGGGGATCTCCAATGAAAGTGACTCATACTGAGTAGTAGTACCATCCCAACTTACAGCCTCCATCGTGTGAATGGGGGCTAGAAGGAGAAAGAGAATGCCTGACCTCTTGGCCACATTTGTGTGTAATTTAGCCCCTAAACACATACTTGTGGAGATGAGAAATGTTGATATCCTGCGCCTCCTGGGAAGATACCATAGCCCTAGGGTAAGAGTTGGAAGAGAAGGAGCCCAGCCTTTTAGCCACACCTGTCTGGAATGAACTTCCAACTCACCAAGCTGAGGGTATGGAGGTGGAAGGGGGGAAAAGATGAGGGCTCAAGTGCAGCAAACTCTCTGTTACTATTGAGATTTAGTAGATTTTCTTGAATAAATGTTTATTCAATTGCTGTGTGCCCTTAAGACAATTTCTGCATACTTTATATGGTTGATTTACTTTTTTAAATAATTTTCATAAGTTAGAGTTGTTTTTCTGGATTGTAAAGCTGTGGAGTTTCTTCACATGTCATTCCAGAACTCTTAAGGGCAGGTTTTTAAAGAACTTCATTATCCATGAAAATTGAAGGAGAAAAACTTTGCACAATGGCTTTGAAAAGCAGTATGAATTTCTCTCACTGTCCAAGGTTATGATAGGAAAAAAAAATCAAAGAGATTAAGAAGTGACCCAAGAGATATCAAAATCATCTCACTCTTGTAGAGTCCCTAGTGCCTCCAGTTGAAGAGCAAGAGCAGAAGAGTAGTTATGTTGGATATTTCTTCCAACTAGGTCTATGCGACTTCCACAAAATAAAACAAAACAAAAATCCCAACTAAATTTAAGCTCACATTTTAAAAATTTAAAAGTCACTAGATGAGTTACGTAAGAAATATGATCATTAGAACAACCTGAAAGATGCATTAAGAAATATGGGGAAGGGGAGAAATGTGATCATGGAGGAATGAAAAGGGGGTTTGAACTATGTCTAAAAGGAGTTGTTTATTAAAAAAAGATAAGTGAAGCCAACATGGCGGAGCGCACATTGCTTAGCTTTCCTTGGTTCACGTGTACCGCTTTTCCCACAGCTTTCCTACATTTGTAGTATGTTACTAAAAAATCTTACCAACGATATAAAATTCATTCTGATTCTCAACATCATTGCTAAATGTTTTATATATAATCTATCTATCTATAACTATTGGCATATGGGGAAAATATTGATCAATGTCAATATCAACCTCCTGAAGACTAAAGAATGTAAAACATTTTTTCCTTTCTCTTCTGAAAGAAATTTGTACTTTAGCTTCCTATCAGCAGATTTTAAACAAACTGAAGGCTGATTTGACCACTCCCAGGAGACTTGACATTGTACAGCTTAGTAGGAGAAATATTGCCTTGAAGCCAAATGCCTGCAAAGTAATTGAGACAACATCTCAAATGAAACATTTTTGCAGTCAACTGCAAATTTAATAAACTCAAATAATACATACTAGAGTTAAAACACACACACACACAAATTATGATTTTAATAAATCTCAGTAGGGGAATTTGTATTTAGCTATCAAAAAATTTTCTTTTTGCCAGAATATTACTGTTAAAAGAGGAGTCCTATAGCAGTTGGTATTTCATTGAAAACTAGAGAAATTATTTCTCTCAACAATGCAGCTTTAAAAAAAGATTTTTCTGAACATTTTAGATCCTAGATCCTTTGGAAAAGATCTAGTGATTTTATTTCTTTAAGGATATTTGATTTCTTACAACTGAATTTCTGTAGCTCATTGAGGTTGCAATACTTTTGACTCACTTGTGAAAGATGTACTTAATCTTTTTTAAGGTGGGGGGATTCCTCACCTTCATTGTCTCTTCTAAAGAAAGAGTTTCTCTGCAAAGCAGTTAAAATGTGTTCTGTCCATTTTTCAGAGATAAACACTCTCATTAAATCATTCTTCCAGAAGATCAAGAGAAGACTTTCACAGCATTCATTTTACATTATCAATTATTTTAGGATAGAACTTGAGATTCTAGGTACAGATCATATGTCATTAATATTTCTTCAAATGTATAATGATAGTACTAAAATCTAAGTTGACCAAGGTTTTAATAGATCTTATCTTAAAAGATATAGTATACCAATCTTTCAAAAAGATCTAGCCCATCCTTTTAAAAAGTGCATTTGATAATTTTGGTTCATGGTTGAACCAAAATTAACCCCTAAGTCATCTTTAAATTGACCAACTGTTTAGCTACATTAGTAAAGAATGTATTCCTTCAGCACTGTGCTCTTTTGAAGTATTATCTATGTGCGATCAAGTTGTCAACAGTAACTCTAACACATAGATGAGAAGTTTAAGGGGTAGTGAGTCTAAGCCAATGGTGGTGAAACAATATGGGGAGAGATAGAGAGAATGGGGACACAACGCGAAGAATGTAAACAGTGCTATTGAATTGTACATGCAGAAACTGAACAATGGGTATATGTTCTGTTGTGTATATTTTTACCAAAATTAAAATTAAAAAATGCATTTGAAACAACTTAGGACAGCTTTTAATTGAATGCGTAAGTCCCAAATACATCAAACAGGAAGAAAAACATTTTTTTCTTAGTTGTTGACATTGTTTTATTATTTCTAAATGGTAGTAGAATGAAGAAATCTCTGAAAGACTTGATTAATTGCTGTCAAAAATACAAGTTATTATCAATAATATTAAATAAAAATAATTTCATTATGGAAATCTGCACCCATAGTAAGATGGATAATGCTAAGTAACTCCACTGCCCAAAAGTAAGATGAGAAGGCAGGAAGGGACAAGAATTGGACAAATAGATACAGGGAGTCTGGGGTGGAAAGGGGCAGTGTGCTGTCACATTGTGGGGATTGGAAGTAATGTCACAAAACAGTATGTGTATCAATTTTTGATTGGGAAATTAACTTGAGCTGTAAACTTTCACCTAAAAAAAACAAAAAACAAAAAACTATTGCTGTTGAGTTGATTGCTACCCATAGCGACCCTAGATCAACTAATCAAGGGCATATTGTGGTATTAAAATGAAGTGAGTGCTCAAAATCTGGCCTTGCTATTAGCTATGTGACTTTAGTCAAGCTCCTTTCCTTTAGAAGCCTTGGTTTCCTCATATGTGAAGGATGAGTGGTAAAACCATGTCGGTTTTCTGTGAATGTAACGATAGAATAAGATGGTATATGGAAAGAATATGACATGTGGGAGGTAATAGTACATAATCAGCTGACATCTGATGGAAAGTCCATCTTAAAAAAAAAAAAAAGTTCTACAGGAACCATGTAATTGTTTTTTTGTTAGATCTAAAAATATTCTAAACTAAATCCATCAGTTTTATGTTAAATGACAATGCTCTTTAGGATTTCAAGCAGATGGGTGCCTATACTGTTTGAATATATTTTAATATTTCCTTTCCTGTGTAAATTTTTATCTTTTTCTTGGTCACATTTAGAAAGAACTGGACTGATCCAGGCAATACCACAAGTCTAGATTTTCAATTTTTACAACATAATGATAAATTCTGCCAAAGGCCATTTTAAAGATGTGACATTTGGGAATCTGTCACATAAACATTTTAATTAACCTTTCTCAGATTCCCTGAGGTCTGTTCTTGTATTAAGTTAAGTCATCAGGAACCAAAATACGTAGACCATATTATCTCAGCAGCTCCAAAATAAAACTTCTCTGAGATAAGATTTCGAGTAATGCTTAATACACAGTAGTGAAAGTAGCCACAAAAACATATTCATCCGAATAATTTATTTTACGGTTCACAACGTGATGAGATTGTTGAGGTGCTTTATTTTTTCCCAATACCTAAAAAAAATAAATTCCGCTTTGAATTCAGTGGTAGATCAAAAGTTTGTTTCTGAAAATGAAGTGATATGTTTCCTCCTCATCTTCCTCTTCCTCTTCTTTCTCCTTTTCCTCCTCTTCCTCTTTTAGCTCAGCTAGTTCTCCTTCTGGGGTAGGTTCCAGGACAATGAGAGCTAATGTCAGTACCTAAAGTCATTGACTCAATGTAGGGTTCCTGCTAATAACGATTTCTCTTTCTCATTTTGGTTTTCTAATTATCCTATTTTTTTAGAATCTCTACATGCATGAGTTACCTCCAGATTTCTGTAAAAGAAATAGCATGTACCCACTAAAATGTAGTAAGTTATTCTCTATGTAATACAATTCTAAAACATTTTATCTCCTTCTTTGTCGTCTGTATCTTCTTCTAAGATAGCCCAAGGCAAATTTATCTGCAAGGCAGTTATAGGGTTGTCTCGTTGCAAAATCTAAAATACTCTTCTGTCTTTAACGCTACCGTTACATGATTTCATCTCATCGGTTGCAAATACCTTCTCTCCCCGGATTTTAATTTCTCCCATTTTGTATGACTTGCCTTTTGGTTCTAGAATAGCAAAGCTATGATTTCTGAGGCTTTATAAATAACTCCTCTCACCTGATGACCTTGTCATATACTTCCCCAAGAAATAGTAGCAATCAGAGCAATACTCTCTCATCTGTCCACTCCAAACTGACAAACCTATCTAACATTTAAAATCATATCTCCTGCTTTTCCCTCTGTTTAAAAGAAGAATGCTAGTATCTGAAGTCTACTTCTGTATTTTTGCACACTTCCACTCATCTAATGGACATCATGACTATGGCTATCCCTTACATGTCCAGTCATTTATTTCTCTATTTTTGTTCATTCATTTCCAGTCACTCATTCAACAAATGTGTTATCATCACCTTCTATTTTCTAGACACTCTCCAAAGCACTGAGAATACAACATGGAATGAAAGAAAAATATTACTTCTTCACAAAAACATCACAATCCAGTTGGCAGATACAGATAATAAACAAAGACATAAACAGCATAATAGAGAGAATTATATTTTATCTGTTGGTTGAGAGTACATACTACAGAGAGGGGGGAGAAAAAAGCAGAGACTAGGGATAGTGAGTATTTGGGAGTAGATTAGAGATTTAAATAGTGTGATTAGGGAAGGCCCCTCGCTGATGAGATATGATTTGTGTAAAGAACTGAAAGGTGACCGGAAAGAACATATCAGGTAGAGGAAACAGCAGATGAAAAGACTCGTGGTATGTGCTCCAGGAAAGGAAGAAAAGTCTGGTTAGTTTGGTGCAAAGTTAACTAGGGAGATAACAGTAGGAGATAAAGTCAGAGAGGTAGCAAGGGCCAGAATGGGTAGGACCAGAAAGGACAATGTAAGAAATTTGACTCCTACTTTGAGCAAAATGGGAAAATATAGATGGGTTTTGAACAGAGAAGTGACGTGATTCAAATTAAATTTTAACAGGATCATCCTGGTTGTTCCACTGAGTAGATTCTGAAGGGGCTAAAGAGCAGAAGCAGTAAGCTTCTCCTACGAGGATGTTACCATAAATCAGGTGAGAGATGGTGGTGTTTTGAATTACTAGAGTACCAATTCAAGAGGAAGGTCGTTGCCAGAAGCTACATTTATTGATGTATTGAATGGAGAATGTGAGTGAAAGAACAACTATTCAGCCTGATTTTAGCCTGAGGAACTGAAATGTCTGTACTGTGGGTGTCTATGGAAAAGAAAGTTTGAGGAATAGGGGAATTTTAAAGTTGGGGGTCTATTAGGCATCTGAGCCCTGGTGGCACAGTGGTTAAGAGCTCAGCTGTGCTAACCAAAATGTTGGCAGGCAGTTCGAATCCACCAGTCGCTCCTTGGAAACCCTATAAGGCAGTTCTGCTCTGTCCTATAGGTCACTATGAGTCAAAATCGACTCAATGGCAAAAGGCTTTTTTTGTTTTTGATTTTTTTCAGGCAACCAAGAGGAAATGTTCAATTGTACTTGGAAGTGCAAGTCTAGAGCCTGGCGGGGGCCAGTGGGTATGCTGGAGAAACAAATCCAGGAGTCATCATCTGGTATTTAAAACTATGATATTAGTTGAGATCACCAAAAGAACGAGTGTAGATACATTAAAAAAAGAAAAAATTCCAGAAAGAAGTCCCTGTGGCTTTACAATATTAAGAGAAATGGAGGAAACAAGAGACTGGGAGTAAACATTCAGAATGACAGGTGACAAAACAAGCAAATGCCCTAACCTAGAATCAAGTGAAGAATTTGTTTCTAGAAAGAGTGATTCACTTTACTGAATGTTGTTGAGAAGCCAACTAGACTGTAGGCTGAGAAAAAACCACTGGATTTTGCAAAATAGAGGGCGTTGGTGATCTTCACAAGAGCTGTTTTAGTGGAATGCTAGAAAATAAAAATCTAAATGGAGTGGATTTAAAAAATAATTGGAGAATATTAGCTCAACGAAAAGGAGAACATCAGAAACAATAGGGAGGAAGGAAGTAGGGTCAAGAAATATTTTGTTTGTTTTTAGTGTAATTTAATTTGTTTTGCTTTAAAGTTGGGAGAAATAAAGCATAACTGAATGATGATTGTTATGGACTGACTTGTGTCTCCAAAAAATTTGTGGTGTAGATCCTAACCCGGATACCTGTGGTTATCATCCCATTTGGGAATGGTTTTTCTTTGTTATGTTAATGAGGCAGTATTGGTGTAGCGTGTGTCGTGTGTTGTAGATCAATGTCTTCTGAGATATAAAAGAGGAGATCAAGGAAACAAGCAGAGATGGAGGAAGACAGATGCCAGGCTACATGAAGATCACAAAGGAACCAAGGAACAGAAGCTGAAAAAAGAGACATGGACTTTCCCCCAGAGCCGACAGAGAGAGAAAGCCCTCCCTTAGAGCTGGTGCCCTGAATTCAGGCATCTAAGCTAAACTGTGAGAAAATAAGTTGGTTTGTTAAAGCCGCCCATTGTGGTATTTCTGTTATAGTAGCACTAGATAACTAAGAGACATTGGTTTCCGAAGTGGGGTGCTGCTCTAACAAATGTCTAAAATGTGGAAGTGGTTTTGCAATTGGGTGATGGGTGGAGGTTGGAAGAGTTTTATGGTGCCTAATAGTAAAAATTTAGATTGCCTTGAAGAAAATGTTGGTAGAATTATGGACGTCAAAGGCAATTCTGGTGAGAGTTCAGAAGGAAGTGGGGAGAACCATTGAGAAAATCTCTATCATCTTAGAGAATACATATGGTACCATCAACAGAATATTGCTAGACATGTGAGTGTTAAATGTGCTTCTGGTGAGACTTTTAAAGGAAATGATGAATATGTTATCAGACAATGGAGGAAGGTTGATGCTTTTTATGCAGTGGCAAAGAACTTACTTGAATTATGTTCCAATGTTTGGTGGAAGGTAGAACTTATAAGTTATGAACTTGGATATTTGGCTGAGAAGATTTCTAAGCAAGATCTAAAAGAGGCTGTCTGACTTTCTTGCCACTTATAGTAAAATGTGACAGGGAAGAGATGGACTTAAAAATGGACTGTGTAAAATGAAAACAGAACTCAAAGATTTGGAAAATTCTGTTATGCAAACTCATGTGGCTACACAATCTTTTGTTAAAGAGATTAAGCCTGTGACTGATGAATCTAATCAACCACCACAGCAGACAGCCCGTCAGCCTAGACCAAAGGGGACAAAGAGAGGACAGTTACTGAGGAAGTCTCAGTGTAGAGTGTGCCTTAAATCAATCTATTTCAATATAAAAGAGCAGATTAGGCAAGCAAGCAAGAAAGCAGAGATGGGGGAAGATAGATACCAGACCACATGAAGATTGCAGAAGAACCAAGGATCAGAAGCTGAAAAGAGACAAGGACCTTGCCCCAGAACTGACAGAGAGAGAAAGCCTTTCCCTAGAGCCGGCACCCTGAATTCAAACTTTTAGCATCCTAAACTGTGAGAAAACAAATTTCTGTTTGTTAAAGCCACCCACTTGCAGTATTTCTGTTATAGCAGCACTAGATAACTAACACGCTGGTAAGACCTGTAAACTCATTGCCGTCAAGTCATTTCCGACTCATAGTGACCCTATAGGACAGAGTAGAACTGCCCCACAAGGTTTCCAGGCAGTGGCTGGTCGATTCAAACTGCCAACCTTTAGGTTAGCAGCCGAGCTCTTAACCACTGAGCTACCAGGGTATCCGTCAATGATCATATATTACATTTATTCTCGTCTTTTTTTCTTTTTTAATCTGACACAGTTCTTCAACTTTATCTTTCTTGACTTTGATGTATTTGGAAAATAAAAGCCATTAATTTTAGTTATTTTATAAAATGTTCCTCAATATTGTTTGTCTACGTTTTCCAGACTATTAGCTTAAGTTTATATTTGCTGGGGGGAAGAGTGGGATGAGAGGGTCATTAATACCAGACAAGGGATGTCTTTTCCTTCTCATTGCGTCATGAAGGAGGCACGTTACATCAGTTTGTCCCACTACTGGGAATGTTAATTTGGCCACTAGATGAAGGTACTGTCTGTCAGTTTCTCCACTGAAGTATCAATTTTTTGCTTTGTAACTCATAAGTAATTTATGGGGAGATAGCAGGTAAATATCCTGTTCCTCATTAAATATTGACCCATTATTTTGTCATACAGTAATAATTTCTGTATCCATCATTTCTTTTATGATCTATTAGTTCACGTTGAGTTGTACGAAAGAGTTGTCCATCCTCTACCATTTGTTTATTACATAAAAGTGTGGGTTTATGGATTTATATTTCATTTAATTGTTTGTGCTCCATTACCATTATTATTTATTTATGCTCAAAATGTCCATGATTTGACCAGATTTGGCCAGTGGGTGTCTGTCATGGATTGAATTGTGTCCCTTAAAAGTATGTGTCAACTTGGTTAGGCCATGATTCCCAGTATTGTGTGGTTGTCCTCCATTTTGTGATTATAATTTTCCTATGTGTTGTAAATCCTAATCTCTGCCTGTGGTTAATGAGGCAAGATTAGAGGATTAGGGTGGGATTGTAACACCCTTACTAAGTTCACATCCCCCATCCAATGCAAAGGGAGTTTCCCTGAAGTGTGGCCTGCACCACCTTTTATCCTACAAGAGCTAAAAGGAAAGAGAAGTGCACAGAGAGGGGGATACCTCATACCACCAAGAAAGCGGCGCTGGGAGCAGAGCTCATCTTTTGGACCCAGGGTTTCTGCGCTAAGAAGCTCCTAGTCCAGGGGAAGAGTGATGACAAGGACCTTCCTCTAGAGCTGAGAGAGAAAGCCTTCCCCTGGAGCTGACACCCTGAATTAGGACTTCTAGCCTACTAGACTGTGAGAGAATAACCTTCTGTTTGTTAAAGCCATCCACTTGTGGGATTTCTGTTACGGCAGCACTAGATAACTAAGACGATGTCTCTTTAATCTGTGTACTACTAACAGGTCCTGATAATTTTTTGAGCACCATCTTACATTCTGAAAACATAATTCTCATCCTTTTCGTAACCCAGCTCATCTTTCTTTCAGTGTAGAATAGTGTTTATAAATGAAGGTTTGGACATCAATTAGACTCACATGTCTAGTCATTCCAGGAGGAGAGGGCAAAGAAATATATCTGTATATACACTTATATATCTGTCTATTCTAGTCTGCCCATTTCAGATCCCACTTCTTGATATTCATAAGTCCCTTCCTTTACAATGAGACATCTGAATCCTATTATTCTCAGTATAATTAATTGATTTCCACAAGCCTGGAGCACACAGAAAGCTGTTTCAGAATTGTTCATAAAGCTACCACAAAAAGCAAACTTACTAACTAAAATCAGTATTTATTTATAGTGTTTTTATTTTTTGAACTAAAGTGTACCTATGGTAAAATTCACAAATTTTAAGTGCACAATCCAGTAAGTTTTAGCAAATGGATACCCCTGTCAAGATACAGAACTTCCCATCAGCTCAGAAGTTTCCCTTGGATCTTCCAGGAAACGCCCACCCACCCACACAACACAAGCCCTCTCTGACTTCTTTTGCCATAGATTAGTTTTGTCTGTTCTAGAACTTCACCTAAATGGATCGATACACTGTGTGCTTTTTTGGTGTCTGCCTTTTTGTTCAGTATAATGTCGGTGAGTGATATATTTAACGTCTGTTTCTGTTTCTTTCTAGTATACAGAATATAAATGATTTTTGTATATTGGCCTTGTATTGAGTGACCTTGATAAATTCACTTACTAATTGTAATAGGTCATCTCTAGAATCTTTTTGGGATTTCAGTGTACATAGTCTTGTTACATATGAACAATGACAGGCTTATTACTTTCTTTCCAATCTCTATGTCTTTTTTTTTTCCTGTCATTATTGCTCTATGATCTGCAGCACAATGTTGAATGTAGTAATGATAGAAAGCATTGCTATTCTGTTTTTATGTAAGGCTTTCATTAGTTCATGTTAAGTATGTAACAGTACGTTCAATGTATATTTTTTGTAAGTAGCATTTATGAGATTATGTAAGTGGCTTTCTTTCCTAGTTTGCTAAGAATTTTTGTCTGAATGAATGTTGTTTATTTTAGCAATTATTTTTCTTTATTTATGGAGAGGATCATATGATTCTGTTTTTCTATTGTGTTAATGTAGAGCATGGAGTAATTTTTTAATGTTAAATCAATCTTGCTAACTGAATGCCTAGCTTTTCTGTGGCTCCCTTTCTGTTGTCTATGATTTTCCGTTGTTTCTGTTTCTTGGCATGCCTGATAATTTCACTGAGTACTGGGCATTGTGTATTCTTCTTGAGGGGGTTTACTCTATCCTCTGATAGGATCTTGTGTCAGAGCAGGGATCATCTAAATCCAGTCAGGGACTGTGATGACTTGAAACTAGGTTAAATTACTTTTAACCTTTGTTTATATCTAATTTGCCTCAGCTCATAGTACCTAGTTCTACTGTGATACCAGCTTAGAGCGTAGGTTGTTTATGAGCTACCAGACTTCCTTCTTCTTTTTTTAATCCTCTTCATCACCGTAAGACTATATAAAAGTTTAAACTGCTTTTCGTAGGATTTCTGCTTGAATCTGTATTCTCTTCCACTGTGGAGTTTAAAAACTCTGTAAACGTCTCTTAGTGGGAGATCTACTGCACGTTAGGCTGACTTCTTTCAGCTTCCCTTTTGTGGGTTCTTGGCCCCTCAAGTCCTGACTGATATGCCAATAATTAAGTCATTTTTTGTTTTCCAACCCTATGAGATGTCAAAACTCCTGCTGGCTTCTCTGTCCCTTAGCTCCAAAACTTTCCTGGCATCTAGGTCTCTTGCTCTATTCCAAGAAATGATAAATGCCCCAAAGGAAAATAGTTGCCAAATACTGGTGCATCTCCTTGATTTACCATTCTTTCTGAAATCAAGTTACTCAAGTCCTGCTTGCCTCAGCGACACTCTGATGTCTTCAAAGTGGGTGTGTTTGAGTGTGTGTTTCTGGATTTTCCAGTTGTTTTCATCAGGATCAAATTATTTCATCTCAGTTGGAAATGAATACAGCTTTTGTTAAACATTTTAAGTCAATAGTCTTGTTTTAGACTATATTTCACAACTCCCACAATGTTTATACATATTGTGTTTCCGAAAGATACACTTCAGCATCAACATATACATATATCCAATATATATCTCATATTAGTCAAACCTAAAATTCAAGTCATGGTAGTGGGCATTGCCAAAAACGTGCAAGATATCTTACGTCCAAGAATTGTGTAAAAATGTTTTTCCTTACTATGTTGTTGTCGTTAGGTGCCGTTGAGTCAGATAAGACTCATAGCGACCCTACGTACAACAGAACGAAACACTGCCCGGTCCTGTGCCATCCTCACGATCATTATTATGCTTAAGCCCATTGTTGCAGCCACTGTGTCAATCCATTTCATCGAGGGTCTTCCTCTTCTTTGCTGACCCTCTAACAAGCATGATGTCCTTCTCCAGGGACTGATCCCTCCTGATAACTTGTCCGAAGTTCATGAGACGAAGTCTTGCCATTCTCGCTTCTAAGGAGCATTCCTGTTGTACTTCTTCCAAGACTGATTTGTTCGTTCTTTTGGCAGTTCATGCTATATTCAATATTCTTGGCCAATACCGCAATTCAAAGGCATCAATTCCTCTTCAGTCTTTCTTATTCATCGCCCAGCTTTTGCATGCTTATGAGGGGACTGAAAAACACCATGACTTGGATCAGGTGCACTTTTTGTCTTTAAGGTGATATCTTTGTTTTTTTCTTAGTACAGTAAAAGTTATTCTTTGTATCTTCAGTAGAAGACTTTACACACATATACACACACAGAGAGACACAGCACATTCCCACATACACGCATACAGAAGTGTACGTATACACACTCATATTCTTGGTGCCTATAATGGGAAAATACAGTATGAATTAGCAAATGGGCAAGCTCTTAGAAGATTAATAGAGAAGTAAAGATGAAGAATGTTTCTGAGATTCTTCTGTGGCCAAGAACCATGTATCCATCCTTAATTAGATCTAACATAGATGTTTGAATTAAAAACATTTATTTCATTTCTATTAAAGCCACAATTGCATAAGAAATTCAATATTTTAATAGTGTTTAACTGTATTTTTATAATAAAAAATTAATAATGTTAAATTTATATTCTGTTATTCTGGAGAAGGTCAAAATTTAGACTTTTAGAGTGCTCAAGTGGGCTAAGAATGTTAGTCATTAGACTGGTGTGCAGTAGTATTTAAACCACTGGTGTGGCTATTGAAGATGATTCCAAAGTTAACTTGGCATTTGCCAAAATGTAAGTTTAATTGATGTAATTCCATCAATTACTACATAGTAAACTAAGAGGCGCTCAATAAATTCGAGTTATATAGGCTTGGCCTATACTCTGATATTATGCCAGGATGGAAACTATTCTGGGTGAATAATGCCAACCCCTATTTTGGCTCTTCCCCCATTCAGCACTGTAGGTGGTCTTTAATAAAAAGATTTGAGAGTATTTCTGTCGTATTTCTTCACGGGGCCCCAATCTGGAGAATTGGTACGGAAGCGTTGTCTCCAGTGTCTCTCTCACCTCTTTTGACCATTTAAACCTTCGTTTTCGGCCTTCTCTCTTTCTCTTGCCTCGCAAGTTTATCCTGTGAAGCTGCTCCTCCCGACTTTTCCAAACGTGCCAACCCACACAAATCTTAACCCACCTATTCTTTTGGAGGCATACTTAAAGTAACCAGTCAAAGTATCTGATAGGTCATCAGCAATAAGTGTATCAAAGTCATGATTCTCTAAAAATAACAAGAAACAAAGCAAATATTCTAAGTATTTTCAATAGGAATAATTTTTGTATACAAGGAGGTAGCAACTTAACTCTTGGAAACGGAGAGGCAAAATTCAAAGAGCCTAGAAAATTTTGAAGTGCTAGGATTTTCACAACAAACAAAAGGATTGCAGCATCCACCTGGGTAATTCAGTGGCGGGTGCTTAAAAGCCCAGGACAAAACCCCATGTCTGTCATTTGCAGATGCCCGCTCACGTACCTGCAGCCACTGTGTGTTTTGTCTTTCAGATCTCACACGCTCACTCACATAGCTGTAATCTAATGGAAACACTGTTGGCCACAGACTTTGAGTAATGCAGTTCCTAAACTCTACTTCCTGTCAGATTTCAGGACAGAGATAGAGGGTGGCGATGTTACTGAGCCTCAGAAATACATCTCATCTAGTGGGTGAAAATGGACTTTCCTTACTCTCAAACGAGATTTTTATTTTAAAAGCTGTCAGTATTATTTTTAACCCATGGAGATTGTTCATGGAGTCACGTAAGCTAAGGTGAACCAGTTGCTTTTGTGATGACTTATATTAAAAATCAACTGCATTTTAGCCTCTTGTTTAATACTTTTATTTCAAGTCACCTTTAGGATTCGACACCACAAGGTGCCATTTTTTAAATCAAAAGATTGATGGGCAGACCTAACTATTATTAAATTTAGAATAATATTATATATTCCAAACTAAATAATTTCTTCTCTGGAGATTAGTTATTAGAAATCAGGATAAGACTAGAAAACACAAAAAGGTGTTTTAAGCTAAATCAGATTTAGGTAATTACTGTGGGCCAAGTTAAAAATATTTCTTGTGAGGGTAAATCTATCAAAATGTGCTGAGTTGACAGATTAATTCATAAATGGGAAAGACATTTATAAGCTTAGAACCATTAGCGCCTAATGTCTAATTCCAAGATGCAGTGTCTACTCCCATAGTGGAGAAACGAGTGATACAATCAGTGGATGTCCACAAGACCAGCAATTGGCCGAAGTCTCGGTCCGTGTTTCAGATCCCGGGATGTCTCTCGGCAGGCATCACTTTCATCAGAATGGTGGACGACCAGAGGTCAGCAATGGTAGTAACACATCTCTGGGTGATCAGCTGAAGAGAGCCCAGTGAAAGGGCCTGGTGCGACGTATGGGATGGGATATGGGGTTGGCGGATTTGAAGCAGCAAACTGAAATCAGTAAGAATTGAGGTAAATGTGCAGAATCTTATTTTTGATGAAATATGTTATCAGAAAATATCTTCAAACAAAACGAAAAACAGTATGGCTACAGTTAAATGCTGTCAGGTCTCTATTTTAAAAAAAAGAAAAAACCTATTGCCGTCAAGTCAATTCTGAGTCATAGCGACTCTATAGGATACAGTAGAACTGGCCCGTAGGGTTTCCAAGGAGGGATTGTGGATTCATCCCCAGGGCTTGTTACGTCTCTGTAGTCTGCTTTAATCAGGAACAATTCCTCAGCCTGTATTTTGACCCAGAGTGGTCTGTGGGCATCTTGGACGGTCTGTCAGGGGCGGCAGGAGAAAGCAAGACTCATGCAGGAAGGCCAAAAAACAAATAGAATTTATTGTCCACAAGTACTAGAAGTGAAACCATGGAACAGCTCAGGGCCACACAGGGGCTTGAACCCAGGGGCAAGGTTACCACAAGCTGGAACTGTAGGCGTGGGCTTGTGTACGGCAAAGGGCGAGGTCTTGGGGTTAGTGCACGCTGATGTCTTATTGGTTTGTAAAAGTTTCTAGTGCATTAGTGTGGGAAAGGGAGAAGTTTTTATCACAGGAACCCATATGGATCATGGCCAGGAGGGGCAACGAGTAACGACAACCATTGAGAGACTAGTTTACAAAATAGTATCAGTTTCTTGTCACAGGAAACCGTATGGGGCATGGCAGGAGGGCCGGATAGAGACTGCAACAGTTGAGAGACTGTGACAAAGTAAAACAGCTAAATGAGGAGGAATTAATGAATGCTGAGGCAGCAAACTACACATGATGCCAACTGGCCTTAGGACGCCATCTTTCTTAGTATTTTGTCTCATTGCCGTATGGAAGTCCTGCGTTGTCAGGTCTCCTTTAATCCAAAACAAAGCCTCAGTTTTTCTTTATGTTCCATGATATTGACATTTTGAAGAGTATAGACCAGTTATTTTATAGAAAGTCCCTCAAGTTGCTTTGTCTTATGTTTCCTGATTAGATTCAGATTATACATCGTTTGTCAGGAATTTCACTGAGTGACATAGTGTTCTTCTTGTTGCAGTATATCAAGAGGCACATGGTATTGATTTGTCTCATTACTCCTGATGTTAACTTTGGCCACTGGGCTATGAAGGTAGACATCTGCCAGGTCTCTCGAAAGTTACTATTTTTCCCTTTGTTATTAATAAGTATCTTTGGAGGAAATACTCTAAGGATATATATGTATCCTGTTCACCCTCAAACTTTCACTGTCTAGTTTCAGCATGCACTGATGATTTCTGCTGAAATCGATTTTTATCATGGTGGTTTCCAGTGGTGATGTTCTAATGCCATGCATCCAAAATATGAAACACTTTAGAAATTTGTGTGTCATCCTTCTGCATGGCCGCACAAATCTTTTCTATATTCTTCTGGTTGTACTATATGTTCCACCAAAAGCAAGTTCCCTAAGAGACATATTTTTTAAATGGGGAGTAGGGTGGGGTGGAGTGAATGGAATTCATAATCACACAATCTTAACATAACTGTTCACTTCTGCATATATTATTCCAGTCTTCGTGTACATTTATGCATAACTTACACTATCTGTGAACATAAATTGTACACAATTTTTCACTGAACGATATGTCATATTTTCCACAGTATTTTCAGTATAATTTCTCTACAATATTCTTAACATCTGTTAAGATCTTAGCCCTCTACCTTCACTCTGCATTTCAGCAAACTGGTCTTCTTTTAGATTTTTCAAAAACCACACTCTACTGCATGTCTGTGCCATCTGCTAGTTCCTTTCTATGAAATGAATCCCACCCGAAAGCCACTTAGTCTACATTTTAGTGAAAAATGGTACTTCCTAAATGAAGCTTAGACTAACCCATGTTCTTCGTTATATGTTTTAGCTGCACTTCTTCTTCAAGTAATTATCACAATTTAGTTTGTAGATTCCCTGAGGACAAGGACCCTGGCCCCTAGGACAATGCTCAGAATAGTCCGCGATCTCAGCGGAAGAGATGACATGATGGAGGGCCTGTCGCTAAACATCTCGGTTGTTTGCATTTTGCATTGCAGGCACCAGCGTTTGTGCATGTAACTGTTCAAAAAACCAAAAAACAAACCCGTTGCCGTCGAGTTGATTCTGACTCATAGTGACCCTATAGGACAGAGTAGAACTGCCCCGTAGGGTTTCCAAGGAGCGGCTTGTGGATTCGAACTGCCAACCTTTTGGTTAGCAGCTGAGCCCTTAACCACTGCGCCACCAGGGCTCCTATAACTGTTCAGTAATAACAAAATTTAAAAAAAATATTAATTCAATTAATCTAATGGATCGGCAATATATTCACTTTATTTTATTTTATCTTTGTTTCAATTTTGAGTATGACTTCAATAGTAACATATGATGGATTTTTGAGCAGCATTAATTTTGACAAACTTAATTTTTTATTTGGATGCAAGCTCTTTTAATGGGCTGATTGGAATAAACTTTCCTTTAGCTCAGTTAATTAAAAATGCTCCCTTCTGGAATTCCAGTTCTTTCTCATCTTAATTGCCTATTTACCAGAAATTATCTCTCAGGTATCTACGTGTAGTCATGGCCTCATTTCATTCCAGGTTCTAAAACCTTGGCTAGAAAGTCTAGGGAAACAAAATTGAAATACATTGCATAGCTCAGAGTGGAAAGGGGCATAAAGACATCTGCTCAGAAAATCCCTGTACGGGTAAGTACCCTCATAGCTATTTATGTTTTACAGACGTCGCTATTGCAGTCCACAGAAGTTAAGCAACTTCTTACCTTTTATTTCTCTTTAGAGACTCCATAACTTACTCTTTCTATTCTATTTCTCCTTAAAATTGGCCTTCAGTGATTAAGTGATTAATGGATGATACTCTTACCCTCTCTATCTATCCATCTATCCGTCTATCCATCGATGTGTCTATCCACCTACCTAGATATTTATATAGAGTCCCTGGGTTGTGCAAATGGTTAAACGCTCAATTACTGATGGAAGGAATGGTGATTTGCAGCCACCCAGAGGCACCTCAGAAGTAAAGCCTGACCATCTGCGTCTGAGAGGTCACAGCCTTGAAAACCCCATGGAGCAGTTCTGCGATGCATACTTGGGATCGTCATGAGTCAGAACCGACTCTACAGCAACTAACAACAGCGTAAAGAGATATATAAGGTGATAGACATAAATACATATTTACAGATATACAATCATTACATACAAAGAAATGCATAGCTATATATTTACAAAGCCTCTCAGTGAATATCCTTTGTCTTTATATCTTCTTCTAACACTGCATACAGTAAATTAGCATTTTAAAGGCCAAAGGTCTTAAAAGACAAAGTCCCTAGTTTTTACATCTACATTCTGAACCCCGTAGCTGAGCATATTTTATATAATGATCTTCTCTGCTGTTACTTTTCCTACTAGACTCCAAACTGGTAAAGACTACGTAGGTACAAGACCAAACCCAAACCTACTGCCATCGAGTTGATCCCGACTCATAGCAATCCTATAGGACAGAGGAGAACTGACCCATAGGGTCTCCAAGGCTCTAAAGCTTTATGCAAGCAGACTGCCACGTCTTTTTCCCTCAGAGCGGCTGGTGGGTTCGAACCGCCAACCTTTACTTTAGCAACCAAACACTTAACAACTTCGCCACCAAGGCTCCTCACTATATACATAACTGGTGCTTATTCCTTGTATGATCTTTTACGCTTAAACGATAAAGAATTTACTGAACTTCAAGCTTTGAAGTTAAACTACTTTTCTCCCAGTGTTATTTGGGGCAACCAAAATACAGGTTGAATTTGAAGAACTTTCCACAACCTATTTCCTTGGCTTGTTTTGATCACTAGAACTGAGTTAGATGAAGACCTGATACCTGAAGAGATGTTCCGGTTATCATCACTGCGTGGCTGAAGTAATCAATGGGAAGCATAAATGTAACCTCTTCTTAATTGATTAATATGAATTTATTTAAATCACAATTAAAGGATCTACATAGCCTTTGGACCTTTCTGCAAAGTGTCGTACAATCTCCGTATTACAGCCCCTGAAGTCATTAAGTACGATGTTCCCTGATGATGAACTAACTGTCTGAAGATTCTGCGCTAATCTGATCATGCCGTTTCGCTCCATTGATTAGGCTTTCCTCAGATAATGTTTCTTCAGATCCGCAAACTGGAAAATGAAATTTGATTTCAAAGTAACCACAAGTAGACGCTCTCCATCGTTTTAATCATGGGTACCAGTAGGTTCAGTACTCACATTTAGTATCACGGACGTTTGATCGATCTTAATTTGTATGATTGCTACTACGAACAATATTTACAGGATTACCTTTACATGTTTACACCTGCTTTATGCTCAGAAGACGATCTGCTATTCCTTTTTATGATTTTACTTCTTTGCTCTAAAATTACATTTAATATTCTATTCTGGGCTAAGAACTGATTTTAAATGTGCAAATATATGAGTCTCAATACAATTGATTCAGCGTCTCTTTGAGCAGTCCACAGTGTGCTCCCTTTATTTGTAGAAGGCAAAATGATCTAGATTTTATTTAAAAGTTTGAGTTTAAGGAAAAACAAAACACTTCAAGTTGATTCAATTCATGGGTTCCAACTGCCAGCCGTTCAGTTAACAGCCTCGTGCTTCGCCACTGCACGACCTGGGCTCGCTCCTTTGTTAGTGCTCGGGTCTCTTAAAAGCATTAAGGGCAGTGGTTTGGACGTGCAAGAAAAGGAATCATTCTGAACCAAGGCACTTCGTCGAGGTGATTCCAACTCATAACGACCCTATTGGACAGAGTAGAACTGCCCCATAGGGCTTCCAAGGAGCGGCTGGTGGATTTGAACTGCTGACCTTTTGATTAGCAGCCAAGCTTCTAACCACTGCACCACCAGGGCCCCAGAGATCATATCAGTAGTTAGAAAATCTAAGTCATTTGAAGCTCTTTAGTTTATGACTGTAAAATTTTTGAAGCTTTTGGGTTAGTTTGGATATTTATGTCATATTTGTTAATGCTCTAAAAATGATTTCATGAAACATGGAACTGGCACTTTATTAGCAGCGTAGTTTTCTTTAGGATTTGAATCATCCTGGAAAACAAAAGAAACCAAACAAAAACTAAATCCCAAAACACCGGTAACATTGTCCCAACAGTAACGAGCATTTATTGCTATATGTTATGAATAAATAATGATCATAAGCCCTCAAAAGATAAGGAACTATGTAGATACCCTAAAATCAAGTCCAGAATCTATGGATGAGGGTCCAACTTGTTTTGTGTGTGAATTTTCTTGTCCGATTAAAAGTGCTTCATTTTTGCAATTTAGCAGTAAGGTGGTTGCGTAATGCACTCAGAGAATTTCCTCTAAAGAAAACTTAGGGGAAAAGTCCTTGAACATATGCAGCATAAAAACTTCTCTTTTTAGAGCATATGCATAAAACCCAGCTAGTTGTGTATGCTTTAATTTCAAATTTTCATCTGGTTTTTTTAATTTTAAAAGAAACCCCATGAAGCATGTCAGCCTAAAAACACCTTTATTGGAGAATTTTAAAGACTTTTCAGGAATGTCTATGTGGATTTTTATCAATACTCATAACCCAGTGGAGGATCGCTAGTTCCTGAGGATTGCAGTATATAAACTAGAGCACACCGCCAATCTCTCTGGGGCATCTCGCTGACTGTTTCAGAGGCCCTTGAATAAAAAGCCAGTGTAAAATGGGGCTGGGAGTGGCGGTGGTGGCTAGACGGTAACACCCTGAGAATTTCTAAGTGCTGTGTAAGCATCAGGGCAGAATAACCTGTGTGTTGGGTAATGTTGGCCAAGACATACAATTTTATCTGTAGCGAGTAGAATGCAGCCACTGTGCAGGCAAGTCTGTTGGTGCCTAGAAGCCCACACACGTGGAGAGGCGGTGACCTTCTCAGAAGGCTTTGTTATTCCAGCGGGGGCACCAGGCACGGAGGATCAAATTACCTTAAGGAGCGCAAAGTGCCTAGGTTATGAAACAGTTGATCCTTGGTAATCCAGCAACTATGAGATATCATTGTTCAGAAATCACCTGGATTAGCCAATGCCCATATTAAAGGGTGTAAGAATCTGTAAGGATATGGACCGAGAGAGTGAATACGGCATTACTTCTGTGAGTTGCAATTAGCAGGTTAAGACCCAATGGGAGAGAGTTAGACCCTGTAAAGCATTAAGCCTAGCCCAACTTTGTAAAACAAATATCTGAAAAATGTGCATACAAATTTATTCTCTAAAAATTAAATTGCTTTTAAATATATACTTTTAATGAATCCCATATTAAAGTAAAAGGAGATTTACTTTCTTTTTACAGAAATAAATCTTGCAAATATGAAATTTGATAGACTTTGGTTTGCTTTAATAAGGTTAGTACGTGCTCAGAATTCCTTATCCAGTACCCTTAAGACCAATGTCTTTGAGAAATCAGAAGTTTTCATATTTTAGAAAAGTAATACTATGCATATATCATTTATTAAGTAATACCTCAGGGCCTGGGGCAATACCTCACACTCAAAAGTATTAATATTTATGCAGCAGAATGTAGTAATACTCTAAGAGGGATAAATAAAGACTAGAAATAGATTAATGCCAGCTCATAACAGGTTTTGCTGCCATAATTTGCCACAACTTTATTAGCATATTTATGATTTACAGAGCTTTTGAATACGAAATTACAGACCTATAATGGTTCAAGGCAATCACTTAGGGATCAAAAGATTCTCCGCTTTTTTTCTATGTCTAAAGAAACAGACGGTGAAGTAATGTGAATTCGTAAACATTGGAAAGACTTCATGCAGGAGAAAACACTTACCCTTGAATCAAAAACAAGAGAAATGGCTTAAAAATAATAGTCTTTGGAAAAGATATAAGGTTGATTTAAATCTCACCCATAGTATAATTAACTGATATAAGAATATATCCTGAGACTATTTTGATAATGAGGTCAGATGGTACAAGGGTATGAGGACTAGGATAAGGGAAGTATAACCCATTGAAAACCCATTGCCATTGAGTAGATTCCGACTCACAGCAACCCTGTAAGACAGAGTAGAACTGTCCCATAGGGTTTCCAAGGAGCAGCTAGTGGATTTGAACTGAAGACCTTCTGGTTAGCAGCCAAGCTCTTCACCACAGTGCCACCGGGGCTCCTAGGGATATATATATTATTAACATATATGTTAATAATATTATTAATATATGTATTAATTTTGGAATACTCTTAAGTTCACCATCTCCTTGCTTAACCCATTCTAATATACTCTCTAAGTTTACTTTATACACCATGGTAAGGAATTTGAACTTTGTTGTACTGATAATGGAAATACATGGGAAACTTAGGTAGGAAAGTGATCAGATTCTCATCTTACAAAAAACCCTGACATCATTGTACAGAATGGAGGAAGACAAACATTGGAGGTAGGGAGGCTAATTAAGAGATTGTTGCAAAAATGTAGGTAAGATAGTCATAAAAGGACAGATATTGTATGATCCTACTCAGATGAAATATCTAGTCTAGGGAAGTATATAGAGTTTGTTAGTGGTTACCAGAGGCCTGAGGGGAGGTAAAAGGGGAACTCATTGATTAGGGGATGTTGAGTTTCTGTTAAGGGTAATGGGGAAATTTGGAAACAGATAATGGTGATGGTTGAACATGATAAACATGATTAATGTCTGTGAATTGTACTTGTGAAGAACTTTGAAATGGCCAACAATTTGTTACATATATATTTACCACACTTTTAAAAAAGTAGGTAAGATTTGAACATCTAGGACTGCCAAATATCAAAATTCAAAAATTATCTATGAAGTAGACTCTCAGAAACTAATGCTTGTTTAGATATGGGGAATGGCACAAGAGTTAATAAATGGCACCAGGATTTCCAATTAAAGGGTAAAATCTTTCATTGAAGTACAGCATAAAAGGTGGAACAATTGTGTGTGTGTAGGGGGGATTCAGGATAATGAGCTCAGTATTGAACATACTGAGATTTCTATCGATGTGACATCCAAATGGATATAATTATAAAGTGAAAATGCAGGAGGAGGAGGGAACATTTAGATCAGTGATTTAAAGCTTTTGTTATTAGCATATAAATGATAACTTATCAAGAAGATGAGGTAGCACAGGAGGAATATCAAGTAAGAAGTAAACCTGAACGGGACCGTTAATTATAGACTGGCTGCAGGAAGAGGCGCCCACAAAGCAGACTGGAAAGAAGAGGTTGATTTTTAGGAGGAAAACCGAAAAAGCACAGTGGTTTAGATGTGAAAATAACAGAATATTTTCAGGTCATATTCAGATGATGGAATAAGTTATTAGTGGAAAACAACAAAATTAGTTTACTATATTTAATGACAAAAAAACAAAAACCAATCCTGTTGCCATCAAGCTGATTCCGAGTCATAGCAACCCCATAGGATAGAGTAGAACTGCTCCATAGGGTTTCCAAGGAGCAGCTGGTGGATTCAAACTGCTGACCTTTTGGTTAGCAGCTGAGCTCTTAACCACTGCGCCGCCAGGGCTCCATTTAATGACAAGGAGGTCATTAATGGCCAGAGTGCAGAAGCTTTGTGGAGTCATGGAACAGAAGACAGATCACACAGGTCTGCAGATGAGAGAAGCAGAAAATTCGGTGTGAGGTAGGATCACGATTGTTAAAAAAAAATAACACGGAGAGACTAAAGATTGTTAAAAAAAAAAAAAAAAGGTGGAGAGGAAATGTTTGAAAATGTAGGAGATACAAAGAGTAAAATAGAACAAGGCCCCCTGGGGAGGAAGGAGGGAATCCAGAGTTTGGTGAGGAAATTGGCCTAAAATAGAAGGAGGGATTACTCTTCCATTAAAAGAGAGAGAGACAGAATGAAAGAAAAGATAAATGTAGATTCAGAAAAGTTTATAGGTTTCGTTGCAGGGAGTTGTCTGCACTACGGCTTCTATTTTCCCATGAAATAGGAGCTGAGAGAGAGCAATGTACAAGGACTGAAGTGAAAAGGGATGTGGGGAATAACAATGAACTGATTAGGTAAAATTAGGAAATTTCAAAACTTACTTTTCAATGGAAATTGCAGTATCAGCAATGTCAATCTGCAAAATTTATTAATTTTATATTTAGCTGTGCAAAGAATAGCAAAAACAAGGTGATTGCAATAAGTGGAAGATGGTAAGAGGTGTCCAAATATTCAGACCAAGAAAGTATAGACTGGTTAAATTTATCTTGTTTTTTATTATTTAAAAAATAGTCCAGAAAATGTTATCAAACAAATTATTTGTACAAGTTAAGAAAGAAATGAGCGTGACTGGACATGACTTGAGTAAGAATAAGTCGTATTATACTAACTGCCTTCTTTTTTTAGGAGGATTAATAAACCAGGAGACCAGATGAATGCTATAAAAATAGTATATGTTATAGCTGATAAGGCCTTATTTGCTAACCTTACTAGAATACAAATATCACAAGTCATTAGTCTGTCTCTTACATTGCTGTAAAAAGTAACTATGACTAATGCTGGAAGAGAATAAGCCCAAAATAAATATTCATGGAATGACTTAATGAATAACTTTTGATTACAGACATAGGATGGGAGTTAGAACAATCACAGGTTAATTGTTACTTAAAGTGTTGACTATAGAATTAATGTTAATCTGGAGCAAAATCTTCAGTTTTGTAACTTTTTTATCTTGTCTGGAACAACCTGGATGAGAAAAAGAGATAATGCTTATAAAATGGATATTTGATATACAAACAAGATGAACTTGAGTTAGAATGAATAGGAAATCCTTTGTTTCCATTTAAATTGAACTACATGGGTATAGGATGGCGAAGGTTAACAAAAGATAACCTCATCATGATGTCAAAGACATAGCTGCTGAAAATTAATCCAATTATGATCCCATGACAAAAGAAACGGTGTCCTTAGGGTGGCGATACCATCCTGCGTACTGTTGTGAACACATTTGGATTATAGTGTTTAGTGTTGGGTGCCATTATGGGAAATTAGATAGAGATCAGGTAGAATATAGTAACGAAGATCTCCGAACATCTGTGGGCCTGGAGAATGGGAGGCAGAGGGAGACATTACAACATCATCAAACGTAACAAAAGAAAAATAGATCAGGGTCGGGTAGATTGTAGAACTTCTTACCTTAGGGAGGAAGCTGGATTTATTGACAGGTAAGATAATAGCATTTCTTGCTCTATAAGAGACTTAGAAGATTTTAAAGAAACGATATACCTCTTACTAAAAACGTTTTTCTTCTTAAGAGTAGTAATATCAGAAAAAGGATTAATTCCTCTTCAACTGAATCTGTTCATTAAGACATTTTAATTTTTCAATCTTATTGAGCCAAACGCAACTTTTCCTTGTAAAGGTTTGTTTTTATCTTTTGTTAACAGACACTTTCTGTCGGTGTATCATGTTGTGGTGGCTTGCATGTTGCTAGAATGCTGGAACTTATGCCACTGATATTTCAAATACCAGCAGGGTCATCCAGCAGGGTGGACAAGTTTCAGCAGAGCTTCCAGACTAAGATAAAGTACTGGCAATCGATTTCCAAAAATTAGCCAATGAAAACCCTATGAATCACAACAGAATATTATATTATCTGATATAACACTGGAGGATGAGCCCCCTAGGTTCGAAGGCATTCAAACTACACAGAGGCCGTAACAACGGGACCAAGCAATGTCTCGTTCTGATGTACAAGGGTCACCATGAATCAGAGCCAACTCACCAGCAACTAACATCAACAGCAATTCAATTAAAGGATCCAAATTCACGATATGCCATGTCTTCCCTACATCTTTATGAGATGTAAATATTTTCCCAGTAGCAAAACTTACTTTCAACTAAAAATATTCTATGAGGCACTGGACTCCAGATTTTTCAGATTTGTTTCTCAGATACCTTAAATGAAAATCTAAGATATATTTTTATCTGAGTCAATTTGAAGCATTAACTAGTTTATGAGATATCCATAGTAGTTCAGCTTGCAAAAGTGGTTCCAGTGTTCAGGGTGGAATAAATACCCCCGAAAATTGGAAACACCATCCGTTATTCTGTTTCTTCTCAATATTTTTTAATGATTTTCTTTAATCTAAATATATAACATGAAAATCGAAATAAACCAGTTTATGTCTGACAAATATTTCCTTTTGATAGCTAAAATTTCTCTAATAATATTTATATAAAGTGAAAATATAGATGTTTAGTTTCCAATGTTTTTTCCCACAGTTATATAATTTCTATCTGTATAGAAAAGATTCCCCTTACTAGAAATAACATAAGGAAAAAAAGGGAAATTTCAGACTTATTTACACATATGCAATTATATTTAGAAATCTTTATGATTTTTAAAGATTCATGATGAAATTCTTTTAAACTCATTCTAGATCTTTTTTTTTTTTTTGTATCTTAAACTTTCTAATCTGTTTGCACTATTTTAAGCCTAGCTGTAAATACACTATGCATCTAGCTGCCACCTTCCGCATCCCTGAACCTTGATGTTTTAGAAACAAAATGAAGTGAACATCCAGATCTGAACCTACTTCCAACATATATTCACTTTGGAAATACCTTAGTGTTTGCACAGCCTACACATAATGCGGGCCTCAGCAATTAAAATGAAATAAATTCCAATTTAAAAGTACTTCGAGTGAAACTCCTTATTTATACAGAAGCACAGCATTTCTAGATTTATTTCTTTCATTTTGTGTGTGTGTGTGTGTGTGTGCGCATATGTGTGTGTGTGTGTGTGTTTTAACCAGGCAAAACTTTTCATGTTTATTTGTCTTGGACCAGACAGAAAACATTATGTTAAGAAGCATTTAAAATAACTAATGAGAGGAAAAAACTGCCTTGGCTTATACAATAGTTTTTAATATTCCTCTTTGAAAAAGTGAGAACCAAAAAGTAAAATGAATTTGGATGAACATAAATCATATTTTAGAAGATGAGATACAAACCATCCCTTGGAAAGTGGTTTTATGGATTAATTTTACACGTATCATTTTTTAACTCTCACGTCACTAGTTTTTATCATGTAATTTTTAATTTCTCCTAAATACGTAGTAGCAAGTGAAGTAAAAATTCACACAGGGAACTCAGGCTAGTATTTTTCTCTAAAGATGGCTAGAAAGATCTGCTCTGACTTAAAATACAAGTACCTGGAAGTACATTGGCTGTTGTGAGAACGATAACACTGTGGTGGAAACAGGAGAGGATTAAACCAAAGAGCTGATTTGTACTCCCATGCCTCCCAGCTTCTAACGATGGTGTTTTGAACTGGCCCCTTACTTTAAAGATTCAGATTCTTCCATCTCTGTAATAGACAGTATTACTTTCCTCATCTATCTCTAATGTTGTTATTATAAAGTAAAATTATAAGCCACCACAAAACCCACTGCCGTCAAGTTGATTCCAACTCCTAGTGACCCTAAAGGACGTAGCAGGACTGCACTGTTGGGTTTCCAAGGCAGTACATCTTTATGGAAGCAGACTGCCACATCGTTCTTCCGAAGTAGCTGGTGGGTTCCAACTGCGGACCTTTCCGTTAGCAGCGGAGTGCTTTAACCACTACACCACCAGAGCTCCAATTAGAAGCCAACCACACCACAAATAAAACATATTATGAACATGAATGATGTCACACTAAGAACCATTCGTGTGTGTGCGCACGTACGTATTTTCACCCATCTGCATATTCATATAAGTGTTTCTGAAAATATTTTGCCACAGATTTCCTTTCTAGGTCTAAAGCAGTTGCTATCACATGTATATAACTTTCTTCTAAAGTAAAATACAAATAATAGAATGGGATTAGATAAAGCCCTTATGGGGGCAGCCGTAGAATTCTTGCCTTCCATGGGTGTGATTCCCGACCAATACAACTCACACACAGCCATCACCTGTCTGTCTGTGGAGGCTTGGGTGGTGCTGTGGTGCCGAATAAGTTTCAACAGTGCTTCTAGACTAAGGCAGACTAGGAAGAAAGGTCTGGCAATCTCCTTTTGCAAATCAGCCAGTGAAAACCCTATGAATCACAAAGGTCCAATATTCAGCTGATCGTGTGGATGGAGCAGGGCTGGCAGCACTTCGTTCCATTGTGCCTGGGATCTCCACCGGTCAGGGGCCAACTTTGCTGCAGCTGAAGACACTAACAGTTCTTGTAGACCATATCGCTTCTACAACAATTTAACTGTTGATTCTATTTTGAAAAAGATTAAAATTAATTGTCTGTGGGAAGGTGTTGTCTATTTTCATGACAACGATTATCAGTAATAAGTGACCATGCCAGTCTCTGGGGGAACTTCTGTGCCGCGGCTATCTTGATTTTGATAGTATTTTCCTTAGCGAATTTTGGAAAAGCTGCAGGCCTCAGCTCTGGTTTCGGGAAGAAATGTCGGTATTCCTCCCAGTGTGTGGTCTCCTAATGAGTGATTCAAGTCCTGAGAGATGAATTCCAGCAGTGTTGCTAATAGTCAGTTTTAACTTCTAGGCAAAAATCACGTCCTCTGTAGCTCTATGGAATTATACACAGAACGTTTGAGCAAGTAATGTAGACATTTCTGCCTAATAAAGTTTGGAGTGCAGGTGTGGGTTCTTATTTCCCTGATAGTCACTGGAATCAACATTTATTTTCCAATGCACAGCATAGTCTAGTGGAAAGAGCACTGGACTTGGAGTTAAAACTCCAGGTGAGATGCTGATGAAGCATTTTAGCTGTGTTCCTTTAGGTAAGGCACATCCTGCACCTCTATTGCCTCATCTTAATGAGGCTGTAAAACTGTGTACTGTACAGCTTCTTTCTAAAACTATTGATTCTATAATTCAAATATTCTAGGTAAATTTTGTCTTTGGAAAACAAAGGTTTTGCTGAAGTCCATATAAGTCATTCTTTTAATAGTCCCAATTTCAGCGTATTTGACAGAGATTCTGGAATTGGCATTAAGTCACTGTTGGAAAGTGCTATTGTTTAAGTAGCCTCCTAAACTGAAATATGACTTTTATTATAACATGTCATGCCATAAAAAAGACGCGTTCTGAAAGGCTCTGTGCTGCATAATTACAACAGCTGTTGTGTGAGCATTTGAGAGGAAAAAAGAGAATATATATTTTTTTTATGAAAAAAGAGTAATCTACAACTTGGCTTATATATTTAATCTTGTGCTCCTTATATAACTTAAGAATTTACTATCTAAGTTAATACATGCTGTTAAGTTGTGTACAGAGAATTTAATATACTGCATTTACAGTGTTTTGGAGTGAATATATGTATGTAATATGTATATTTGCACTACCTGTTTAGCAAACTAATATTTAAAAGGCAATTGTTAAAAAAATGCAATTGTACAAAATATGCAAAGTCCTAAATTCTTCTTCTTTCATTCAAGAAGAGCAACGGAAATAGTATTTCATCAGTGCTGTGTAATATGCTACTCTTTATACCTACCGTACAATCAAACGTTTTTCTGGTCGTTTGAGGCACTTGATGGCGCTGATCTTGTTAGTCTACTCAGTCTTTTCCCTCTTGCTGATCCACATCCACCTTCTCTTCTAGGCCGTTCTGTCTTCTCCCTTCCTTGTCTGTTTTTCCCCCAAGCCTGCCTCCATGTCTTTGCCAAGAACAGCGTTTTCTCTGCCTCAGATTTTGTCCATCTCCTCCATTTCCATGCAGACCACACATATCTTTTAAGAAGCTTGTTCTACCTGCTGCAATCCACACGGACCACTTTTCTTTGGACTCCCATTGCCTAAAACGTTTAGAACTCCTTGTTCTCTAACTTTTCTGCTTTTTTATCTGTGATTGAGATCAAACTAGACTTTGTCTCTTAGCGATAAAAACCCTGTCTTATACTTCTTTGTATTTCTCTCAGTCTCTGCCTTATTCTTGCACTATCCTTCACTTAGAAACTCAATAAATATTTGTTCGCTGAGTAATTAACAAAATTAAACAGACTATGTGACGAACAAATCTGTCTGGGAAGAAGTACAGCCAGAATGCTCCTCAGAAGCAAGGATGGCGAGACTGCGTCTTACAGATTTTGGACATGTTATCAGGAGAGATCAGTCCCTGGAGAAGGACGCCGTGCTTGGTGAAGTAGAGGATCAGCAAAGAAGAGAAAGACCATCGAAGAGATGAACTGATGCAGTGGCTGCAACAATGGGCTTAAGCGTAACAACAATTGTGAGGATGGTGCAGGACCAGGCAGTGTTTGGTTCTGTTGTACACAGGGTCGCTATGAACCAACTCGACGGCACCTATCAACAAAAACAGCAACGAAGAGAATACGAGAGGTTTTTTTTACTTGACTTTGATTTTGGTTACTCCCGTATCTGTCTCACCACTTCCCTTTGGGTAACCGTCACTTGCGCCCCTGATGGCCTAGTATGTTGGCGTACTACAGTCCCATGTGCCCTCTCTTAGTCATCTAGCGCTGCTATAACAGAAATACCACAAGCAGATGGCTTTAACAAAGAGAAGTTTATTACCTCACAGTAAAGTAGGCTAAAAGTCCAAATTTAGGGCATCAGCTCCAGGGGAAGGCTTTCTCTCTTGGTCAGCCTTCTCATCAAAGTTCCCCTAGACTAGGAGTTTCTCCGCACAAGGACCCCGGTCCAAAAGACGCGCTCTGTTCCAGGCACTGTTTTCTTGTTGGTCTGAGGTCCCCAGTTCTCTGCTTGCTTCCCTTTCCTTTTATCTCTTATAAGATAAAAGGTGGTGTAGGCCACACCCCAGGGAAACTCCCTTTACATTGGATCAGGGATGTGACCTTAGTAAGGGTGTTACAATCCCACCCTAATCCTCTTTAACGTAAAATTACAATCACAAAATGGAGGACAACAGCACAATACTGGGAATCATGGCCCAGCCAAATTGATACATACAATTTTAGGGGGACATAATCCAATCCATGACATGCCCCAACAATTCATTCCAGAATAGGTACGTGAATGCAGTTGGTCCGAGAAGAGAAATATTGAGGTGTTTTGCTTTGATGATTTAGAAAAGAAAGCTTTCTCTTCTGAATATTGTGGTGTGTGGGTATAAGGCTTGAAAACGCTGCCGTCTTTTACCACCACTCGGGTAGTCAGACTGAAGAAGAGACCAACAGAACACAAAAACATCAGAAACCTTGCTGCTCGAGACCTGAGGGAGCCACCTTGGAAGCCACACTCCCTCTGGACGGGTCAGTTCCTGAGAGAATACAATCTTCATATGGCTTAAGCCGCACATAATCTTTCTGTTATTTGAAAATGATGGCATCCTAATTGATATTTGTGCCACCCAGCAACAAGTTTGTATTAGATAATTCCCAGGAAATATTGTAATACAGAAGGACACATACTATAGTTTTATATTTGTTTAAGAATGTTTTGATTATCATACCAAGAAAATTCTATAGAACTCATTCATGTATTCTAGTACCTCATTCTTATGTTCGTGAGTGTGTGAGTGTGTGTGTGTGTGAGAGAGAGAGATTCAGAGGAAGCAGTACTATCAGTTAAAATTTATTCTTAAAAATCTATGTTCTTCTGAGGAGCTGGTACCCTAATTCCAAAGAATAAAACATTCAAGGTTGGTTATTCCAATGATGCACTTTAAATGTTTGTTTTTTTAAATTCATATATTGGATGGCTATTTGCAATAAACTTGGTGACCTGTAATACTTGTCCTTAATATTTTGTAAACACTCTGATTTACAAAATTATTTTTCCACTTTTAAATTTCCTCTGTCTCCCAAAGAGCAATAGTTCTTAAATAGCAGGGGTGACTGATAAGCAGTCTATTTCTTTGGCTCTGTTTCTCCTGGACTGTGGGCCCTCAACCCCAAGGCAGACACTTCAGGTTTTTATGAGCTGTGAAACTACGTTATAAGGGAAGGCTGGCAGAGTCGGCTTTGAGGAGAAAGAGGAGAGAAAGGGAGGGATGCAGCCCAAATGTGGTTAGCTACTGCTACCGTTTCCTAGTAAAAATTAGTATTTCATCCATAAATTCTATAAATTCATTTTATTCTCCGTGTTTTAAAATTTCAATTATTGTCATTAGAAAATTAAGGCATGTTCATTTTACAAGATTTGGAAAATAGAGAAAAAATAGAAAATTAAAATCACTCAAATTTTAGCGCTCAACTAAAGTACATTCCACAAAACGATTGAAATTTAAACAGAAGATTATACATGAGTTGCCATACTAAATTGTACTATATTCTTACGGCTTTTAACGGTGGTCATAGGGCCCGGTCTATATTTGAATCCTTCAAAACATCCTGAGGGAACACAGATTCCCCCAGTAGTTCATGGTTCTGGCGCAGTTTTAAAGAAAGGTGAATGCAATCATTGTCCAGGAAATTTGCTGCCTGGAATTACTGAAAGAACACTCATAACAAGAGAAGCTGGATGGCATTATCCTGAACGAAAAGAAACCTTAATAAGCCCTTTCAATGTAAGATATCTGGATCAAGGAAAATGGAATGTTGGAAAGAGGAAAAAATTCAATAAAGAAAAATTCTGTTGAGTGAATTGAATCTAGTTTTTAATATTCATGTTTAGAGGCTTTTTTGTTGTTATTGATTTCTTCATTAACCAATATGAAATGAGAGCCTACTATTTGCCAGACACTCTTCTAGAGGCTGGGATGAAAAATCCTGTCATTATGGAGATTGTACTCCAGTAGGGAATTCAAACAATAAACAAGATAAATACGGATAAAATACAAAGAACATTGTTAACTGTTGTTAGGTGCCAGCCAGTTGGTTCCGACGCATAAGAATCCTACTATAACAGAACGAAACACTGCACAGTCCTGCACCACCCTCACCATCCTCAAACATCGTTGCTGTGTTTGAGCCCGTTGTTGAGCCACTGTGTCAGTCCGTCTCGTTGAGGGTCTTCTTTTTCACTGACCCTCTACTTTACCAAGCATGATGTCTTTCCTGATAGCATGTCCACAGTACATCAGATGAAGTCTCCCCATCCTCCCTTCCAAGGAGCACTCTGGCTGTACTTCTTCCAAGAAAAGACTCATTCGTTCTTCTGGCAGTTCATGGTATATTCAGTGTTCTTTGCCAACACCATAATTTGAATGCATCAATTCTTCCTCGGTTTTCCTTATTTATCAGACAAAGTATATTAGACAGTAATAAAAACTAAGGAGAAAACTGTAAAAGAGGCAAGGGGATATAGAGTGGGTTGCAAATGTAGATGTGTGTAATGTTTGAGAAGAGATGGTTAGGAAGTACTTCACTAAGAGAGATTTCTGAGCAAAGATTGGAAAGAAGTGAGGATATCACCAGTGGGACTATCAGGCAAAGGTATTTGAGGCAGAGTGAAGAGCACATGTAAATCCTTGAGGCAAGAACTTGATTAACCAATGAGAAAAAAGAGCTAGGATGTTTTTGTAGCTGGAGTAAAAAGAGTGAAATACAGATTGGTAGGTGAGGAGTTCAGAGGGGACCACATCTCACAGGATAGAGTTACGGATCTAGTTGAGGAGTTTAGCTTTATTCTGAGTGAACTGAGAAGTCACTGGATTTCAGTATGATCAATTCTGTCTTTAATATGTGCCGTAATCTCTGTAATTACCTTTAGCTTTTCTTTTTTCTCCTCTCATTCCCCAATGGTGACTTTCATTCTGAGCCAGTAACTCCGACTACTACAGTTATATCTTGGACAGTTCTCAGTTTTTGTCTTGTTGCAGCTTTCAGATTTCTGAAGATTTCTTCTGTTTTTAATAGTAAATATATTTTAAATGTATTTACTTCTCTGAACCTTGAAGGAAATGCTACTTTCTGTTCCTCTGTAATACTTGGCAGATTCTGCAGAATTGAACATTTTCTCTGTCCTCATTTCTGGAAAAGCAATGAGTTATTTAGGATTGACAATAGCCAGTCATCCATGCCCTGTGACCCCCTGTGGTTCACTTGAGTGCTTGCAGATTTGGCATGTCAGGTCCAGACCACAAGTTCAGGATGCTGGATATATCTCTGTTTATTTTTGCTGTCCATCATACATTCTTCCAAGCTGGTTCTGCTGGTCTGATTATGTTCTTCTGCTGTAAAGGGTGAATTCTCTTATACTAGCTTATTTTACTTGTTCTGTTTCAAAAGATAAATTGTGTGTAATTCAAAATTATTCCACAATTTAGGTCTATCAAAGCCGTTACCCAAAAAACCCGTTGCCATTGAGTCCATTCTAACTCATAGCAACCCAATAGGACAGAGTAGAATTGCCTCGTAGGGCTTCCAAAAGGCTGTAAATCTTTATGGAAGCAGCCTGCTGCATCTTTCTCCCATAGAGTGGCTGGCGGGTTCAAACTGTCGACCTTTCGGTTAGCAGCTGAGCACTTTAAGCACTCTGCCACCAGGGCTCCTCATCAAAGTCATAGTTCACATACATTTCCTCAAAATAGCACGCGGTTGTTTCTGTTTTATTTTTTAAATTATCATTGTTTTTGCTCATGAATATCATCCTCAAAATTCCATTTGTCCAATTTTATATTTTAAATTGAATTTCAAATATTCACCAAGTATTTATATAATACTTACTATGAGGATAATTTTATACTTTGTAAACCAGTGTGGTATAATATGCGTCTATAAAATACTTCCAGTCGACCGTCATGTGAAACCAGCAAGGGCTGTGCTGAGAACGTCCAATCAAAACACTCACCTCTAGATACACCATGTCACACTCACTCTGTTGGCTACAATTTAAAAGACTGACAACCTCAAAAGCTGGTGAGGATACGGAGGAACAGAACTCTGCTGCTGGTCGGCCTGTAATACGGTGCAACCATGGTAAAAAACTGGCGGTTTCTTATTAAGTTCAATATCTACCTACAGTCTAGCAATTCCACCCCTAGGTACAGATGTAAAAGAAATGAAAACACATGTCCACAAACAAGACAGTTGTTCAAGACAGTTTAAAGCAGTTTTACTCATTAAAAAAAGGAAATGGGGCACATACCCACAAGAGGATGGCTGCAAGAGACTGGGATTTCCATACAATGTGATACCACTTAACAATACTGATAAATGCAACAAAAACACCGCGTTAAGCTCGTGCTGCTATTTGAATGAAGGTAAGAGTAAGGTGAAACAAATGTGTGGTGACAGAAATCAACACCCCACCTACCTTGGGTCGTGAGGAATGATGAGAAGGAAGCACAGAACAGCTCTCTGAGGTCCTGACTATGTTCTGTAACTTGGATGGGATGGTGCTACCTGAGCTTATATGTTTATCAGAAGTGATCAAAATGTATATTTCAGATCTGTGCACACCAGATGTGTAAATTTTATTTAATAAAAAATGATCTAAAAAGCTAATCTGTAAATATTATATTACTTTTTTCCTGGAAAGTATATAAACTGATCATACTAAACGTTAGAAAGGTTTACAAAAACGATTGATTTTCATTAATTCAAATTTATTCATTCATTAGCCTAATATTACAAATGAAAATAATACCATTAAGTGTCAGTATGCCATTTTATCTGGAATGTTGCTAGATTTCACTTTTTTTTTTCGGATGTAGTACATTCAAGGGTATCATAATATAGTCATTCTTAATGAACTGTTTGCAAATATTATTACAAATATATTACTATAAATATTACTACTATCATATTATGTCAGAAAACAACACTATCTAATGCATTTTTTACTTAAGTGACAATATTAACATTAATTGAAGTTGAAAAATACATATCAATCA
>NW_004444035.1:3467776-3503728 GCF_000243295.1 Trichechus manatus latirostris | reverse complement strand
GTTTTGCCAGCACCATTTGTTAAAAAGACTGTCTTTTCCCCATTTGATGGACTTTGGGCCCTTGTCGAAGATCAGGTAGGTGGATGGATTTACATCTGGGTTCTCAATTCTGTTCCATATTTCTTTGATATTTTAAGAAATGACTATAAATAATAAAATATATTGCATTAACATATCCCCTATAAATAGTAGTGTCATTGTATGACTTTTTTAAGTTATACTTGAAACTATACAAACTCAAATTTGGCCCCCATTGTAACTTTAACCAATACTTTAACATTTCAAGTTAGGGGATTGAGACTAAGATGCAGTCTCTTACAAAGCAAACTGTTATTAGCAGAAGTGAAAATGATGAATTGACCTTACCAGAACCAGGTTCTAATCGATGCTCTGTCATTACCCATGAGTCAATCCTGACTGACAAGTATTTATCAGAGAATACTGATTTACCTTTAAGAAACACACATGAGTTTGCAAGACCTTATTTTTCATTAAATAGGCAGAACCCTAAGACCAAAGGTCTGATGTTTTGAGAGGGAAGAGTTCTTTTTGGAGTTATTTTCAGGACTAAGAATAGTATAACTATAATGCTTATTTCTTAAATTATTTATATCATTTTCCAAGTGATTTTAAAGTACACATGCTTAAGTTCTTAGGAAAAATAAGATTTTCTGGAAAGAAAGTGAGCAAAACTATGAAAAGCAGAAGCTATATAAGAAGTAACCAGATGTGAGAAAGTAAACAAATTTTTTTTTCACATGCAGATGATTTTACAAGATTTAAATATACATTTATGGTGAGTAAACTGTTAGCAGTGGAAGAGAATAGCTCTTAAAGGCAGGTCATACTGGCAGTCATAGTCTTCAAAAATTCAATAGAGGTTCAATGCCCTAGAATATTATTAAGAGCATTCCAGATTCTCATTCTGCAGAGATCATATCATAAATTCCATGTCATAATTTCAAATAAACTAATTGCCATGCCTACGAAAGCAAAGACTTGCAACTTGAAGCAATGGATTTCTCCACTTTAAAAAACAAACAAACAAGAAGATTTTAATTTTAGTGCTGATATGACTACCCATTTCCCCCACAAAGGACATTCAAAACTGACAGACCGTGGAAAGCCTAGAGCCAAAGGCGAGGATGCTTCCGGCATTGCCATATCTGCCATGTTACCTTTCAACTAAGAGACCTGTTTTTCACAAGGTCTGTATTTCTGGGCAGGACCAAAGCGTGTGCCCTATTTACATTTATATTACACAGACATTTGCTTTCCCACAGCTCTAGCAACCATTAGCATATTTTAATCCAGAGTATTTTCATCTTGTTAGCAACTGATATTTGCAGTGAATAATTTTATTCAGTTTCTCATGCTTTATTATGAAATAGTCCCAGTATATAAAGTAATGATTTTACTTTTTTAGAACATTATGCACTGTTTATCAAAAATATCTTCCCACTTTAAGTTCAAACTGAGTAATATACTAAGGGAAAAAAAAAACTGAAAAGTAAGGTATTAGGCATGAAAATCCCATTTCTTGACAGATTTTTAACTTAGCTTCTTAGGATTCTCACTGCAGGTGTTATATTACCATCTGTGTTATTTTGCTGGGTAGTGTTTGAAAGCATCAACGATAATAATAATAAGAACCTGTGTTCTTTTAAGAACACAGGTTGTCCAGACCTCAATTACAAATCTCCTGTAAAAGACAACCCCCTAGCCGGCCAGTGCCCCCTCCTTGGACTTATTAGATGGTCTTTTGCAGCTTTTCCAAAATTCTATTCAAAGTGGTGTCTTTAATGACTCGGTGATATTGTGACATACCAGCAAAAAAAAAAAAAAAAAAAAAAATGTTTTTCCAAATACCGGTGAAAGTTTAAACTTATTTAATGATTTCCATTTTACTTGTATGCCTAATGTAGAAGAAATGATAAAAAAATGGAATTTCAATCTTGTTTCCCTCAAGCCTTCAGAAAATTGTGTGTAATGTTAGCGGACATTTGAATTTGACATCATTCACTTTCCTAAGGATATTAGTGTGAAATATGATACGTATTGTGCAGTTTTAAGGAATTTATGATTTTTAAATGGGCTCAAACCCACCCGTGATTATGACGATGGAGCAGGACAAGGCAATGTTTCCTTCTGTTATACATAATGTTGCCGTCAGTCAGAGTCAGCTTCACAGCAAATAACAGCGATTGTTCTACAGTACAATTTAGACTGTACCTAGCGATGTTACTGTAGGTGAATCATTTAAAGATTCATAACAAACTTTAATACCTTCGAAATGAAAAAAAATATTAACACCGTTATGAAAATTCAGTGCCCATCAGATAACAGCTGCTATCAAATTACAGATATATTATGAATGCCTGAGACAATGGAGAAAATTGGGTAAGAATATGTATTCCAGAATGAAACTGCCTGGTTTTATATCCAAAGCCAACACTTCTTAGCTGTGCAACTTGGAGCAAGCACACTATCCAGTCGGTGTCTCCATATGTTCAGCTATAAAATAGAAATCATAACTGTAGCCAACTCTTAAGGTGATTATGAAAACTAAACAAAATGGTGCATATAAAACACAGTACCCAGTGGCATAAAGAATTACTAGATAAATGGTATTTTTATTCCTTAATACTTTAAATGAGTAAATGCCATATCCATTTATGTTGATAATTTTAAAACAAATATTAAACAAAAGCCAAACCCATTGCTGTTGAGTTGATTCTGACTCAGAGTGACCCTATAGGACAAAGTAGAACCGTCCCATAGAGTTTCCCAGACTGCCACCATCTTTCTCACGCGATGTGGCTGGTGGGTTTGAATCGCCAAACTTTCGGTTAGCAACCGAGCTTTTTAACCACTGTGCCACAAGGGCTCCCAAATATACTAAACCCCACTCTTATGAAGAGAGTAAGTGGAAAGGGGCCACTAGGCTGTGGAAGGAAACAGAGGTGAGAGGGTACCCACAGCAGTGCTGCAAAGGACCTACGGGAAGTCAAAAAGCTATGCCACAACCTCATTGAGGGTCAAATTCAGAAAAAACGTTCTAAGTAAAATGAAATAAGCCAAAGGACAATGTTTTGCAAGCATTTTCTAGTAAGTGAATGATTTTACAAAAGGGAGGCAAAAAATATGGATTCATGGTCAGAGTGACATTAAAGAAAAAATTTTTTTTTACTTTGAATTTAAAAAATTATTTAAATCTGACTCTCTAAAAATTGGTTACATTTGGACAAATTAGTATTTATAAATGTACAGAACATGTAAACCTATATTCACAGTGCATCCAGTTTTACAAGTATTTGCAGGAAGACATTGTGAGAAATTCTACTGTATCGTATTGAGTATATCTGGAATTTGGAGGCCACCAGGCCTCTAGGTTATCATTAGTGACCCTATAAACTATCTTATGTAAGTCCTCTGGATCCATATGGTATTCCTGTCAAAGACAGAAGTAACATTAGTTTGACAAAATTATTCTAGGGGCTTAAACCTAACTTTAGAGTTTTTTTTTAATTGAATTTACTTACATCCCATCTTTTTCTGAAATTTATTTGCAATTGTAGCTAATCTTATCTCTGAGTATTTAATTATTTGTTGATATCTGATGATGGAGTATGGAGCCCTGTTGGTGCAGTAGGTAAGAGCTTGGCTGCTAACCAAAAGGTCGGCAGTTTGAATCCACCAGGATTGTAATGTTTAAAGAAAGAAAAAGTCAGAAATTCTTTGACACTCCTTCCATTGAGAGATGCAGCCCTATGCCCACTACCCTTGAAGCTGTGTTGGTGACTACTTTAATCAACAGAATCCAGCAGAAGTCACATTATGTCACTTCTGATGGTAAGTTTTAAAAGACCATGCAGCTTCCCTCTGGTTCCTTTGGAATGCTTGCTGTGAGGGAAATAAGTTGCCAGCTGTTTTAGTCATCTAGTGCTGCTGTAACAGAAATACCAAAAGTGGATGGCTTATCAAAGAGAAATTTATTCTCTCACAGTCTAGTAGTTTACAAATCCAAATTCAGGCTGTCAGCTCCAGGGGAACGCTTTCTCTGTCGGTTCTGGAGGAAGGTCCATGTCATCAATCTTCCCTTGGTCTGGGAGATTCTCTACACAGGAACCTCAGGTCCAAAGGATATGCTCTTCTCCCAGCACTGTTTTCTTGGTGGTGTGAGGTCCCCATGTCTCTCTGCTCACTTCTATCTTTTATATCTCAGAAGAGATTGGCTTAAGACACTATCTGATCTCGTAGACCTCATCAGTATAACTGCCACTAATTCATTTTATTACATCATAGTGATAGCATTTACAACACACAATCATACAATACTGGGAATCATGACCTAGTTGACAGACATTTTGGGGGGACACAATTCAATCCATGACACCAAGTAACAATTCCAGCCCCTGAGATTAACATGGTAACGAGACCATGCACGGGTGCTCTGGTTAAGAATCGCCTCTCAGTCCAATATTCCATCCATCCCTACCAAGTCACCAAAACCAAAAAACCTATAGCTGTCAAGTCAATTCCAACTCATAGTGACCATTTTTAACCTTATAGACAAGCCCACCATCCAGCTAATTACCACTGAGTGGCGTTAGTTGAATAGTCCCTGCGTGACACAGTTTAGCTGTCAGCTACTAAACCAAAAGATGGGTGGTTTGAGCCTACCCAGAGGCGTTCCTAAGAAAGGCCTAGTGATCGTCTTCCAAAAGATCACAGGCATTGAAAACCCTCTCTTAGCTGTCTAAAGCTGTTGCAATTGTGGAAACCCTGGTGGTATAGTGGTTAAGAGCTATGGCTGTTAACCAGAAAATTGGCAGTTCAAATCCACCAGGAACTCAAGGACTCTATAGGGCAGTTCTACTCTGTCCTATGGGTTTGCTATGAGTTGGAGTCGACTCTATGGCAATGGATTTGTTTTTGGTTTTTTTTTTTTTTTTTTTTTTTTTTGCTACAACAGAAATACCACAAGTCGATAGCTTTAACAAAGAAAAATTTATTCTTTCACAGTCTAGTAGGCTAGAAATCCAAATTCAGGGCTCCAGCTCCAGGAGAAGGCTTTCTCTCTCTGTTGCCTCTGGGAGAATGTCCTTGGTATCAATGTTACCCTGGTATGGGAGCTTCTCAGGTGCAGGGACTCCGAATCTAACGGGCATGCTCTGCTCCCAGGGCTGCTTTCTTCGTGGTATGAGGTCCCCGTGTCTCTCTACTCGATTCTCTGTTTTATATCTCAAAACAGATTGGCTTTAGATAAAATCTAATCTTGTGGATTGAGTCTTGGTTCATTAACATAACTGCCACTAATCCCACCTCATTAACATCATAGAGGTAGGATTCACAACACAAAGGAAAATCATATCCGATGACAAAATGGTGGAGAGTCACACAATACTGGGAATCATGGACTAACCAAGTTGACACACATTTTGGGGGGACACAATTCAATCCATGACAAACCCTAAGAAGCACAGTACTACTCTGACAAGCATGGGGTCACCATGAGTCAAATTGACTCAAGGACAGCTGGTTTTAGGGTTTGTTTGTTTGTTTGTTTGTTTTTTTCTTCAGTTAAGGAGTTAAGGTCATCAGCAAAAATATCACCCCAACGTCTGATCCACATAATCCATTTGGTATTATAAAATACTTGTTGTTTTAAACTACTAAATTTTGGGTCAGTTTCGTATGCAGCAGTGGTAACTGGAAGACAGGGTGCCATTTTTCTCTTGTCTTAGAGTAATGAATTATCACTGGACAATTTGGAGGCAGAACACAAGTCCTATTAATTGATAAATGCTTTCTTTCCATCTAAATTTTTTGTCATTTTATATGACGTCACTAATGTTGTTGTTGTCAGTTACTTTCGAGTTGTTACAACAGAATGAAATGTTGCTTAGTCCTGTGCCATCATCAGGATTATTGACATACTCTGGTCCCTTGTTGCTGTCGCTGTATATCTTCTATGGCTTCCAACCCAGAAGGCTTATCTTCCATCACTGCATCAGACAATATTCTTGCTGTCACTATAGCAGTTCTTTGCTTTTTATCTTGGTATATATTTTAAGAACTAAACAAACATAATCAAACTAAAACTTGAAATCGTGTGTATTCACATTACAAAGCATTATCTCAAAAACAATACTCTCAATTTTAAAGATTTAATGGGTCAAATATACACCCTATCTAGCTTAGATGTCCTGAATTAAATGAATAAGTTATTTAAAACTTAACTCCTGACTCTTTCCTTTCCTCTAACCAATCAGAATACATTAGTAACTTGCATTTCATTAAAAAAAATTTATTTTAAAGTACTATTCTTGAATGTGGAAGTTTGCCTTGTACTTGTAAATGACAACGATCTATTCTACCAATAATTAACATTTTATAAAGTCAAAAAAATATTGCACCCGTGCATTATTTTATAAATTGTAAAAGACTTCCACATAGATGATTTTTGGATCCTCCCTCAAACACTAAAGATTGTTAAGAATATATCTTTTATTATTACTATTTTTCAACAACACAAGTAGACTAAGAATTACATGATATATTCAGGATCATGAGTACATGTTTTAGTGGAAGAACTCGAATCTATTTTCTTTGCGTATGAGTTCTTCAGTCTTCTGATAATAAACACTTTCACCTACTTGACTTTTAAACCAGCAATGCTTAGGAATTTAAGGAGCTTCACAAAATTCTTATAAGCTTTTAAATACAAAATTATCGTGTATTCTGTATGTTTCTTTACTTACTTTTATTTGACTGTGTGATCTATTGGTATACGCCTACACCTAAGCCAACTGCCTCAATTTTTGGAGTATGCTATAGTGACTTAGGAGTCGCCATCAGCTTGATGGCAATGGGGTTTGTTTGGTTTGGGTTTAGGGTCATTACTCACTCACTAGGTTGATATAAAAATTATTGGTCCTTGTTGAACATTTTCTTTTCTGAATAAACATTAGAATCTGCTTGTCAAGTGCCATAAAATATCCTGTGGAGACTTCAATTAGGTTTTGCACTGAATTTATATTTTAATTTGTGGAGCTTTGACAGCTTCTTCTCAACCAAAAAATGGTCTGTTTCTCAGTTTATCAGAGCATTTGGGCATGTCCTTTGGTAAGCTTTTATACTTTTTATAGTATTTCTAGTTTCTTTCATATTGTGTGGTATATTTTATGTTGGGCTTGGCCTCACATATATACATATATATGTATATATATGTACATATATTTTAATATTGATTGCTGTAGTGAATGGGATTATTTTCCATCACATTACCAATTAGTTTTTCTTTCCAGAGGAAACTACTTGTGTGTATATGTTGATCAAATATCCGACCACTTTCTCGAAATCTCTAGGTAGGTAATTTGAACACAGATTAATAAATATGATTTTGTCTTTTTAAAAATTTTTCTTATTGTGTTGTCTTAATCATCGAATTCAGTGAGATATTATGAATAGCACCATTATCTGTCCCTGACTTGAACAGAAGAGTTTAAAACATTGCACCATTATGTATGATATTCTGTGGGTTTCTGCTAGATAATCTTTATCAAGTTAGGTACAATTCGTTTGTATCTTTAATCTTTCTCTCATACTTTTCAGATTGTTTTTATTAGTACTGGATTCTGGGATGATGCTTCAGTTTAATTTCATAGCTTATTGATTTGATTTTCAACTTTGTGCAGTCTCCTTTTCTGCCCAGTTAATTTTGGTTTTAATTTTTTAAATAAGAATTTTAATTTTCAAGAAATTTTTATTACTTCTTTTCCATAGCAATCTCTAGTTTTGTTTTGTTTTTTTAAAATAGATTTGGCTTTCTCTGGACTCTCAGCAGGATTCTAGTTATGCTTATTTTAATGGTTTCATTTATACTTTTCTAAGATCCCTTTTTTATTTGGCTTAATTCTTATTTTCGTTGTGATAGGGCCTTTTCTTCACAAGGTTGGTTTTCCTGAAATGTTTGATGAGTTTTAGCTTTACCTTCAGGGAAGTGTCTAAATAATAAATATTTATTAGACTAGGTGAAATGTGTTCATGTGAGTGAATGCAGGTTTCTGTTACGACAGCATCTTTGATTCTCTTTAGTATCAAAAGTGCATGCCCTCTCTGCTCTGTGTGATATTGAGTCAGCAACGTAAATTCTCTGGGGCTCAGTTTCTCACTGGTAAATGAAAATAATACCTACAGTCCTTGGGTGGTGCACACAGGTAAGCACTTGACTACTAACCAAAAGTTTGGCTGTTCGAACCCACCCAAAGGAGCCATGGAAGACAGGCCTGGTGATCTGCTTGCAAAAAGCCACAGCCTTGAAAACCCTATGGAGCAGTTCTGCACTGCACATATGGGGTCACCATGCGTTGGAATCGACTCAACAGCAAAGAATGACAAACTTTTGCTAATATGAAAAGGTGAAAATTGCTGTATCTAGCATAAACTAATGTCCTCTCTAAAAAAAACCTCTCTAAATTTAAGGCAAAGGAGTGAAAAAAACAATAAATCTGAAAGACATAGAGAATGACAAAAGAGAAAAGAGGATGCAAAAGATTAAAAAAAAAAAAAAAAAAGTAGGAGATAGTAACTGATGTGTCAGGCCAGAGAAAGGTGAAAGCTAATATACTGCAAGTAGTCAAAAGGGAATTGGAAGATGAAAAACCAGAAAGCCATCCAAAGCCTATCGCGGATTCCAAACACAGCTTGGGAGGTAGAGGTGTGGGGTACATTGGATTTAGAATTGTTGATGAATTGGGAAAGTTGGATATATCGAAAGTTTCTAGGAGAAAAAGTTAGACATCTAGATAGCTAAGCCACAGGCAACTAGTGTTTATCGACAAGTACAGAAGATTGGAGGCTAATGCTCTGAAGGGTTTCAATCAGAGGAATTTGGAATTTAGGGAGGATTTAGTAAGATTCTCCCTGGTGTCAGTGAATATCAAAGCCGGGCTTATAGCTCCCTCCTGGAAGTACAGGACTTCTCTTTTGTAAATTAATCTTTCCAAGAGATAATACAGAGTTGCTGACAATTATAATCCCCCCAAAGAAATGATGTAAACTTCACCCAACTACTCCATAAAGAAGTTCATCATTCTATAAGGCCCCTGTTAGAGAGATTCTAATTAGCTTCCTGGTATCACATTCTCAAACATAAATTGATAACCAAAAAATGCCAGATTTTTTAGGAAAGTTTCGCATATGAAAGACAAAGGCTAAATCAAAACAAACAAACTAACAAAGCCCTAAATGGAAATTGTGTTATTTCCAGAAGAGGAAGTTCACCTAAAAGTAAATAATTGATACCCTCAGAGATGTTGGAAGGAAAAAAATAAATAAATATCATGCAATGGACTTAAAACAGAATGCTATATTTTATAAAAGAAACACTCAAAAAATTTTAAAGTATTCTTAGAAATTATAACAGCAGGAAAACCAATAGAACATTTAGTAGATAAATTTGGGGGCATCTTACTAGAGTTGAACAGAAAAAAAATGTGAAATGTAAAATTGGATTGAAGGAATAAGTGAGTCAGGAGATCCATCCGAAACATCAATATCTAAACACTGCAATTTCTTCAAAAAGAAAAGATAAGCAGAAGGGAAGCCATTTTCCAAGAAGTAATCAAAGGAAGGTTTCAGAGCATTACCAAACACAAGTTTCTAGATTGAAGAGGCGTTGAGCATCCATCACAATGAATGAAAAATGACCCAATACTAAATTGTAAAATCCCTAAGACTTGAGATGAAAAAAAAATCTTTCTGGGAGACAAACAAGTTGCATAAAGAGAATCCAGAGTCATCATGGCATCTACTTTTCAACAGCAATACTAGACACTGGAATTTGGCGGGAAACCTTCACATTTCTGATAGAACCTAATTTTCAACTTAAAATTCTATACCCAACCATTCATCAGTCAAACGTAAGGGTTAAATAAAGATATTTTTCAGGAGACAAGAACTAAAAATATTAACCTCCCATGCAATATGGAAACAATTTAGTAGTAACTCAAAATGTTAAATATAAGTTACCATATAACCCAGAAATTATACTCCTAGGTATCTAACCAAGAGAAATAAAAATGTATGTCCTCACAAAAACTTGTACATGGATGTTAATAGCAGCATTATTCATAATAGCCATAAAGTGGAAATAACCCAAATGTCCATCAACTGATGAAGAGATAAGCAATACACATACAATGTAATATTATTTGGCAATAAAAGCAATGAAATACTGATACATGCTACAATATGGACAGTCCTTGAAAATGCTTTCCTGAGAAAAAGAAGCCAGTCATAAAAGACCACATATTGTATGATTTTATTTATATGGAATATCCAGAATAAGCAAATCTAGAGACAGTGTTTGGCTGTTAACCAAAAGGTCAGCAGTTCAAATCCACCAGCCACTCCCTGGAAACCCTGTGGGGACAGTTCTACTCTGTCCTATAGGGGTGCTATGAGTCAGAATCGACTTGATAGCAATGGTTTTGGGTTTAGGGACAGAAAGTAGATCAGTGATTGTCTAGATTTGGGGGCTGAAGACCAGGGCAGGTGGGTTGCGGTGACTGCTAACAGATATGGGCTTTCTTTGGCGGTGATGAAAATCTAGCTGGATATGGCCACCATGTTGCCATCAGCTTGGCAACAGTTATATAAATAGTTACTGCTTCTCTTGATATGAAATGTTAACACTATCTTTTAAACATATAAAATAGAAACTATTTCATTCTCACATGAGGGCTCTACTGTAGTCACAGCAAAGCCTTTCCTAAAAATGCATTTTCTGCATAGAATGGTTTACTGAGTGCTTCCTGATTCAAAAAGTCGCCCTGGTGGCACAGTGGTTAGGCTTTTGGCTGCTAACTGAAAGGCTGATGGTTGAAACCCACCAGCTGCTCCCAGGGAGAAAGATGCGGCAGTCTGCTTCCAAAAAGATTACAGCCTTGGAATCCCTATGGGGCAGTTCTACTCTGACCTACAGGATCACTACGAACTGGAATCAACTCAACGGCAAAGAGTTTGTTTTTTTTTTTTTTTTTTAGATTCAAATGACTATTTTTGATTTAACATACAGGCTTCCCTATAAAATCCACTTCATATGTTTTACAAGGCATGAAATGTCATTCACATCATCGTATTCTTCATCAGGTGCAAGGGAGAAAATGCAACAAGGCATATGCTGGATCTCAGGTCAAGCTGAATTTCCCCGTGTGATAATCCTTGCTGCTTCCCTTCTTATTCAAAATCAGCGAATGTGATGAAGAAAACTCACCATCGAATGAACACAGGTATTGTCTGCTAACATGTAAAGCGCAGTCTGAAGCAGATTGAAATGTTGATGCATAATGAATTATAACGCCGATTTGGGAAACTGCATCATCTTCTCCATTGATTTGAGAGCTCTTGGGGCATCTGTAAATAACAACAGCAAACACTCGTTGTGTGCTTATCACATGTCAAGCACCATCAATGCTATCAATACTATCAATACACTATCAATACAATTACATGCATTAACTAAATTAATTCTCACACGAAAGTATGTAATAGGTACTATTATCACCATTTTACAAATGAGGCATTCGTCCCACAAAAACTCAAAACAACAGCTTATAAATGGGATGAATGGATAGATAGATGATAGATAGTTACCTAGATACACACATACGTACATAGGTGTAGATAGAGAGATATTGTTGAAACACTATGTAACTTCTGACTGAAAATGTTTCTATTCTAAAACCTTATGCCTTAATTTTTATAGATTTATTTTAACTGTTAAACTTCTAGTTTTTCCTACATATGTTCAACTTAAAAGCTTTAGATGAGTAAAGTTAAATTTTTCAAGTGAAAAAGTTCATTTTAAACTCATATTTACATTTTGGGTAGCATATAAATGTCCCCTTGGAGACTTGGAAACTACTACATTATTTACACTAATTTTCAGTATGATTCTACAAACTGAAATACTATCTAAAAATGAACATCAGGCTTCAGCTAACCTACCAGTGTGGGCAAATAATTGGCTCTGAAAGCTAACCAGTTGTTGTCCAGTTGGCTCCAACTCATGGTGGCCCCATGGGTTATGGAGTAGAACCGCTCCATAGGGTTTTCATGGCTGGGATCTTTCCGAAGCACATCGCCAGGTCTTCAGGACTCATGTTAGTAGAAAACTCCTTCAACTTTCTGATGTGATAGAGATTAAAGATACATTTCAAAATCACAACTCCTCAGATTCAGCTCCCTGGAGATGAGTTTTTGATCTGACAGGACTCTCTCTATCCTAACATAGCCTCCCAGAGCACTTCCAAGATGCTGGGACTTGATGCTCACTGTTTTGCTCAGGTCTCTTAGCAATTCTCAAGCCCGTAAGATCTAACATTCATGAGCTGTGGGGTGTGACGCTTCTGCTGTGAACAGAAAGTGAGATGAGAGCAAGAGGCAAGAATGAAGCCCGAGAGGAGCAGAGGACGCCTGGTTTCCGTTGTTCCTGATGGCATATGGCTTGTTACTTCTGCAAGTTAGCCCATTATTTTTCCAGTCAAGTCCCATTTTGTATAAGCTGATTAAAGTTGGATTGCCATCATATACAAATAATTCTATTGTATAATCAATAAACATTTATTAATTACATGTAAATTGGTTACAATTTCATGCTTTTAACCTTCAGGGGTGAATATTAAAGTAAGTGTTTCCCCATTATTTTCAGTACAATTAACTATAAGACTGGTATGCTATATAATGCATTCTTAGGGACCCACTCATTTGTAGTATGATTAATTCCAATTCGTCATTACTAAGGATAATTACTATTTTAATATTACAGATAAAGACAAATGTAACATTAAAAACCTATATTATACTTTTGTAAGCTATCTGATATAATCAGCAACTTGGAGAAATGGAGGGTCAAAAATAGTCTTGTAGCTTCTATTCTGCTGTTGAAATTAAGTCATGGCTCTGTTATCTCCCAGGATATATTGTTTACGTTGACTAAACTTAGTTTTAAATGAGCATAAAGCTGGAGACTTGTAGGTAAAGTGACCACTCGCTCTGCTTTGATTCTAACCAGCAGAGAGGTCATTCAGCACATCATTCAATTCTCTGGGCCTTGGTGTCTGTAGCTGCTAATCGAGGGGAGACTCTGGAGTCAGCTCTAACATATATATCTAAGGAACTTGGAGACATTTATAAAAAATACCTTTCACTGTTTTATTTTAAAAGAAAATGTTGGCTAAAATATGATCACTGAGTTGCCTTCAGAGCTTTCTTTTCCACGTATTTCATTCTTTTGACTTCTCTTCCTATCGTCAATGACGTAAGCATCTGTAAGGTGTTGTGTCTTCACAGATAGAACTTCTTAGACTTTTTAGGAGACATGTTTATTGTTTCAATGAATTAATTGATCTGTGGTCTCAGACAAGGAAATGGTCGGGAAGAAACCAAATGAATAAATGAATGATGATTGCACAAAACAATAGTAGTTAATGCATTTTTTATTCAGGTAACAAAAGAAAAAGAAGAAGAAAAAAAAAAGACTTATGTAGCAGAAGTACAACTATTCTTTTGGGGTTAATGAGAAGTAGATGTTCTCTCCGAATCTATATAGAATATGTTAGAGTGTTTTTTCCATTGTCTAACAAATTGCATTGATAACGAGTATCTTATATATATTGAATGCTTGTATTGAATCTTTTGTTTCAAGCTAAAAATCATTACAAAATAAAATATATTTACTTTCTTTCAAAAATAAGTGTTTTTATATTATTTTCTGTTTCTTTATTAAGATTTTTTGGACTGCTGTGCCTTAAGAGTACAGAAAACCAATGTAGACAAATAGTGTGCTTTGACTGGTTATATACTATGAAAATATACGATATTGACTAATTTACTTGTTAGGAGAAGGGAGACAGCACATAATTCTTATATTTATATATTCAGTAATTTCGCAAATGTTTATTGAGTGTTGACTTTATTGCAGAGCTGTGCTAGGCAATGGAAATGCTATGAACATCAGTAATATCAAAACGTAATCCTTCCCTTCATTAAACAAATAAACCCCCGAATAAATATAGAATTATTAATTGTGGGAAGTATTTAATCTGTTTAGCTTTACTTGTGGATTCGTACTTAGCTCTCTGTGAAAAACATTGTCAAATTTCGCTGCATTTCGAGTATATTTTAACAAATGTCCCAAAGTTTGTATATTAAAAATGGAGTTTATCGATTATCTTTAACATTTTTTGAGCAAATTATTTTGAAATGTATCCACAAAACTAGATATATAATAGACAGACAGATAGATGAAGAGAAAGAGAGGGTCATAGCTTTCAAATTAAAATCAGCTGATGGATGTATAGACTAAGCACCATTTTATTGGGTAAGGAAACATTTGTTTTCTTCTTTGTTAAGATAAATTCATGTTTTATTATGAAGTGTTTGTTCTGAAGTTAGTTTGTGCCATTTGTTTTTCAAAAGTCCTAGAGAGGAAATTTATTAAAAATGAATGCTTTATAAAATCTTAAAAATAATTTTAAAACCTCAGATTTTAAATCCATTTAAAAGAAAAATACTAAAAATAAAAAGCATGCATATTTAATCATGTAGTATGGCAATCAGCACACAAAACTGTTATTTTAGACAGTGAGAATGCGCAGAATCAAAGGTCTTCTAAATATAAGCAATCTGATTTCGTTTTGGGTATCGCAGTCTTAAAGTCTGCATTATGAATTAGGCTTAATAAAAATCGCACTTACAAAACTGAAAGGTAAGTGGAAGTTTCCAATCAGTTCTGCCTTAGCTGCTTGGGGATTTCTTTAGTTAGCTTCTGTACCCCTGGGAAACCTCCTGAGCTGAAAGTGGTCAAACCAGAGCAATAAGACCTGGCTATGAACTGTCTGAAACTGACAGCTTTTGAGTCCTCAGGGACCAGGTGGTTAAAGAAGATTCAAGTTTTATACCTAGATTATAAGATTCTTATGGAAATTTAAGATGTGGCAATTATAATCGAAGATTTTTTTAATAAGGACTTCTTTAGCTTTCCAAAAATGGCTGAGATAACTAAACCTAGAAAACCAACTCTAACTATTCCATAAAAATTCTATTCCATGGCAAATTTTGAATATCACTTTATTCAATATTGGTAATTTTGAAAATATTAATATCTTAAAATTTATAACATTCATTTTATTTAGTATTCTGCTGCTCTTGATTGAATGTTTAAAAAGAAAAACGGCCACATTGCCTTTATTTTTAAAGGGGGCTTAATAAGATATGCTAGACTTTATGATACTTCTTTATGGTTGTTGTTGTGAAAATATAGATAGCACAATGATACTTTTAATAAAGTCAATTTAAAACTTTTTTATGTGTTTCTGTATCAACATTTTAAAAATAAACAATACGCAAAATGATAGTTTATGCACACACTAATAACGTCAATAGCTCTGCACACTCAGCAACTAACACATAGCATGCAACCAAAAGATATTAGTCGAAAAAGTATTTTAAAAATAAGGAAAATTATGCAACTTTGTAAGAATCTGGAGTCTGGTGTATCCTGCTGTAGAAACTAGCATCCATTATGAGGGAAATAGAAGTAAATGAATGAAGAGATCACTCCAAATATAGCCGATGTCATATCTAAAATTGAATTTTCAAGAAAAAAAAATCACCGAATCACAACACCATTGCCCAGGATATGTGACAGACATTATTTGAGGAATTTGCGCTTTTTTTTCCTTCTAAAACATGCCTTTTGATATCCTTGGATATCTTTCTAGTTCTTGCGATTATCACATTCCATTTCACCACTTTTGAAATAGCGTCATTATCTCTGATTCTATTCTGTTTTCTGTGTTTGTTTGTTGGCTTGTTCACTTGTTTATTTTTTAATTCAATTCACCTTTTTCCTCGCTTCTTCATCTGAATTCACTTTAAAAGACCTGCATGATAAACAAGGTCATAAGGTAGTAACAAAGTAGGAGATAAAAAGCACAGCAATTAGAAAAAAGGAGGTAAAAATATTTTTTAAAGATGTTATTGCTGTTTACTGTGAAAAAACCAAGAGAATTGATGGATAAGTTGTATATCACCCAGGAGAATATATTTTCTCCAATATGATCCTAGCCACAACGATTGAATTTTAGCACTATTTTATTTTTAAGACATAGATATAGGATGTTCTCAAATAAGGGCGAAATTAATTAAAAATATGTCTTATTATCTGCCAACCACTATGCTAAACACTTCACACTCTAAGAAATCCAGGCAGGGCAATTAACTCATTTGCCGAAGGTCACAAAGCTAGTGAGTGTTGGGACCATGATCTGAAACCCGTTTTGACTGGCTTCAAAGTCTCACTGGAAGCAATTAATTACACAGAGCCCGGGCCTTTTGGAAAGTAAATTTTCAATTAATCAAATTTTCTTATTAGTTTTTTTTTTTTTTTAATGTGTGCTGTTTAAAACCAATATAACCGTTATTGTAAGGCCTAGAAAAAATAATAAAACAAACATTTTATGAGACTGGCTAAATTACTGTAATGCAGTTGAAATTCCATTTCTGTCTAAAATTATTTGCAGGTTTTAATCGAGTAGCAATAGGTTCTTTCTGAGCTTATTAAAATTTTGACCCTCAATATCTTTCCCACCGCACTCAGGAAACAAAAATAATCATTCCTGGACGTATGAGATCACATTCCTTGAATTTTCTTGACATCAACATTAAGACTTCTTTTCCCCTTTTAATATGATGCCTTTTAAATATACCTGGCCATTCTTACAGTTAATAACGCTTGCTGCATCAGTTATGCATTGCCGTGTGACAAAGCACACCAAACCAACAGTTCTTCCTTCTGCTGACCCAGTAGCTTGACTGAGCATTTCCTCCGCTGGTCTTGCCTGGGCTCACTCCTATCAGCTGCAGGCAGCAGGCAGCAGGGCTGAAGGTGAAGGGTCTGAGCGGGCTGCTCGCATGTTTCTGAGCCTCGGTGGGAAAGCTGAAGTGGCTGAAACAACCAGGTCTCCCTCTCTCCATGAGATCTTTCATTCTAGAATTCTTCACAAATGTCCGAAACACTCCAAAAAAGGAGAGAAGAAGCTGCAAGGCATCTTGAGGCTGAGGCTTGGAAGGTATGCTAGATTACAGATAACTTGATGAAGTCAAGTCACAAAGTCAGTCCAAGTCAAGAGTGGGGCGGTATTTTTTCACCCCTTGATAGGGGAAGCTGAAAAAATAGTTGTGGTCACTTTTAATGAACCACACTTGAAACTATCAAGTTACCTACATCTACGGAGCCCTGGTGGTACCGTGGTTAAGAGCTCGGCTGCTACTCAAAATGCCAGCAGTTCAAATCCGCCAGGTGCTCCTTGGAAATCCTATGGAGCAGTTCTACTCTATCCTATAGGGTCGCTATGAGTTGGAATCAACTCTACAGCAACTGGTTTGGTTTTGCTACGTGGCCAGTGATCTCCACGGTAACAGGAGAGGCAGTTTGGTACAGAAAAAAGAGCACAGAACTTGGAGGACAAACACGTGGGTGCTGGCATCAAGCCCCATTTTCCCGCTGACTGGGCATTTGAGAGCAATACCTCTAAACTCCTTAAGCCTTGTTCTTCTCAGCTGTAAAAGGGGAGTGAGAATGCTTCCCTCGCAAGGTGTTTGTGGTGATGAAATACGATCATGTACGCAAAGGAATCTCATAGAAGGTTAAGCACTAAATTAATAGGAATCACTAGTATAAGTAACAAGGCGGGAAATTTTTTATTTCCCTTGATGCATTGTGACTCATTGGTGTGAAATATTCCCACATGCCATAGGGGTGGAGTTTGGCTGCTAACCAAAAATGTCGGCAGTTCGAATCCACAGCGGCTCCTTGGAAACTCTATGGGGAAGTTCTACTCTGTCCTATAAGGTCGCTTTGAGTCAGAATCGACTTGACAGCAATGGGTTTATAGGGGTGGAGAATGAGATCTTAAGTGTATGATCACATTAAGAGAATTGATTGCTATATTCTATGTATCATTATTAAGAAAGGAATTTATTTTTCCCTTTACAGAAGGGAGGAAGGAAAAAGGGGCAGGGCAGGGGGGCAAATACAGAGTGATAGAGAAGAGAAAGTGCGAGGTTGGGCAACTGAATTATATATAATGCAATTCCTCCTGTAACCACCAAATACTACTTTTGGTAAAATACACTAATTTCGCTGAATGCTTTTTGAAAATGATTTTTTTTTTAAGTCAGTGAAAGATCTGAGTTTCTCATTAGATTTGCATGGGCTGTAATAGAAGCAGCACTGCAGCCACAGAAGGCAGAGGCAAAATGGATCGTGAGAACATAAATACACAGTAATTCACATAAATCAAGGTGAGGGCTTTAGATTTACACAGGCGGTAGAAGTAGGTGTTTCAAGCTCAATTTACCTTTTCTCCAAAGGGCAGGGATTTAACAGCTGACGGCTAGATTAGACCTATACAAATCTGAGAAAGATTTACTTGATTGCTTTGTGAACATCAAATTCCAGAACAATTGATTCAGTTAAACAAGAGGTTACAATTTCAATTTCCTTTTTGAGTTACATTTATGATTGCTCCTATTAGAAAACAAATGGTATAAGCTTTGTGGAGCATAAAACATCAGTACCTCACCCTTATCAGTGAGCTCGACTGAGAATAAAGATGCGGCTCGGAAAGCAGCCCAACCTGATTAACCTTCAGGAGACTAGATGCACACGTATGTAACATTTACGCCGTGAAATCTGTGGTTGTCACTGTGAGTAAGACAGGTCTCAGTCACCAGCTGACGTGGAGTTACAGAGCAATGAGGCTTGCAAAGAAAGGCAAATGCAAGTTTTATTGGTACAGAGAGTAATATTGCAAACTAATGACTTCTGTCCTTTTAAATTATGGCTGGTGGGCGTTCCATATAGCCAGACAGGCACTTTCTTATAGCCCATCCACGTCAGCTCAACTGCCATGAGCGCTGCCATCAGTTTCCATCCTGCCCTTAGCTGGAGCATCCTTCTGGAGGTCTGCCCAAGCTTCACTTCTGGCTGAGTGTTAGCTCTGAAATATTAAAAGGTTTACAATGGGTTGGAGACTTCTTTTTACTGGATTTGTTTCAGGTTAAAATGTGTGAGCTCTCCTTAAAACTTAAGGGTGGATATAAATCCTAGACCAGCCAGAAACCAAATACTATAAATGAAATTTATAATTAGTGTCGCTTCGGTCCCCATCCTCTGCCCTCCCCAGCCCAGGCATCCGTACCTCACGCTGATCCTCAGCTGTGAAGCTGAACTGTCACTGGCGTAACTTCATTTCCATTCTCTTACATTCTCCCTTCCTCCTTCCCCTCAATTCCTTAACTTCCCTTATAGTTTAGCTGTTCTTTCTCCCCTTCACGGCTGTTCTCTTAGGTTAAACTGTTTTAAAACAATGCATGCACGGCTAACGTTAACATGATGTCAGTTTTTAAAATAAACTGTTTTTTGTGTGCGCCTAACTCTAATACAGCACCCACCTTAAAGAGAAAACTTCCAAAGCGTTTACTCAAATGAACAAGGAAGTGGGAACTCTGCCTTCATTAATGTAGTAAACAAATGAAGTCACTTTCATACTTTTACCCGTTTGGTCAGTTTATCGTACTGTGGTGACTTGGGTGTTGCTGTGAGGCTGGCAGCTATGCCAGCGGTATTTCAAATACCAGCAGAGGCACCCATGGTGGACAGGTTTCAGTGGAGCTTCCAGATTAAGACAGACTAGGAAGAAAGGCCTGGTGACCTACTTCTGAAAATTAGACAATGAAAACTTTATGAATCACAACAGAATATTGTCCGATACAGACATTTCATTGGGAAAGACCAATGGCTAGCAAAGGACATCATGTTTGGTAAAGTGGAAGGCCAACAAAAATGAGGAAAACCTTCGATGGGATGGATTGACGCAGTGGCTACAATAATGGACTCACGTTCAGAGAATCATGAAGATGGCGCAAGAAAAGACAATGTTGCCGTTTGTTGATGAGTGCTGGAGATCGTACCCGTGTGAAAATGGAGGCCACAGAGAGAATATGGAATCTTTTCCTCTCCTCAAGCCCAACAACATGCTTAGCACCCCCTGCTAATTCCATCAGCTCCTAGAAAATTGCAACAAGAGCTTCAGCAGCTGTAATAATCCCCCTCAACTGTTCTCTGGAAACATGAGAGCAGTTGTTTATTTGTGGGAGCTGGCGCTAGTAACCGCTCTGTTTGCAAAGCTCTCCCACTCCCACAGTGATGATTCATATACAATGGACTCGACTCTGTGTTCTTGCTTAAGGGAAAATTGACGATCTTTTGCTAAAACACAGATGTATGTAGAGTACCAGCTTTTGTGCATTTTATGCAAAGGTATTTAGCTACATATTCACACACACGTAAAAAAATTAATTTCTTTTTGCTATGTTCTTTCTCCTTGGCCTTAAAATAATTATGATATCAAGGATTTAAAAATTAATACATAAGTTAATATGTTCAGACAAAAGACTTTACTTTCTTTATGCTTCTCCTTGTCAATCCTTTTCATGCTGCCCATATACAGGAGGTGGTATCGAATGTCTAAGTAACAGGGAGGGTTAAGAACCTAATGTTTTATTGTCTGGGAGACCTTTAGCTATCAGATAATAGAGGATTCAACTGAACTAAGTAGAACTAAGTGCCTTCTTTTTTATTTTCCTTTAATGACTGAGGGAACAGAAAGAACAAGATGATAGACAGAGGGCATATCTACATATCATAAACCAAAAGTAGAGGGTTAGCAAATTTCAAATACTTGAAATTTTCTTTTAACTTTATGGTATTTTCTGCCCTCTCCTAGCCCCTATTTAGTGATAAAATCAATCTTCAGATTGGTTTATGTAGACCCAATTGAAATCAGGTAATGATTGACGAATAAAAGGAGTGTGGCTTATGTTTTTACAAATTCAAGAGCTGCATGTTTATGCAAATAGTCCAAATGGTAGTTATGTTTATTTATTCCATGAATGTAGGGATAAAATCATTTTGTCTTTTTTCTTTAGTTCTGACGGGTTTCAGTTCTAATTTTCTCTACTAAGAAGTCGTAGCCACAACAAAATGTTTTCAGATGCATTTTATAAATTGAATCATATTTTCAGAATATGAACTTCACCAGAGCTTCAAATATTGAATCTTTTCTGAGATAAGGGTCAAGCTGCTGGGAAGAACATTCTGAGATTTTCAAACCAGCAACTTGAGAACAAAGGCGGTCTTAGCAAATAATATAAAGAAGAAAGACCTTGTCATCTGTTAAGTACACACGCACACTTATCTACACACGCACACACACGTATATCCACTCACACTCAGGTCCAATAATACGAACTGACTGAAGACCAAGTACTTATCTTGCTTATAGTAGTATTTTAAATGCTGAAATGGGAACGTTATTACTTAGAACCATCATAGTAAAGATTTGTCCAAGCAAGAATCATCAATGGATGATACTTGTATAGCCTCGAAGTGCCTCTACACAGATCATTTATTAGATTCACAGGAAAATCTAATAACTATAAAGCGCAGGAAATGGACAACGTCTCGACAGAATGAGCAAAATCGCTGTTGCCGTTACGGGCAGGTGGATATCATGTGCCTTTAGATGCTAAGTTATGGCCAGGAATTCGCAACCTGAATCTGATTGTGAGAAAACATCGGACAGACCCAAAAAGAGTATTGTAGTTTAAAAGTCAGTGTCCTAAAACACAGAGAATTCTGTGGAAATGTCCTAGATTAAAGAGCACTAAACGGCTATGAAAATCCCATGTAATGCCTGCTCTTAGTCTGTATTCTGTATAGGAGGGGAAATGCTGCAAAGAACATCGACGGGTCAAGTGGTAAAATCGCGATATGGATAGTTGATTAGATAAAAATATTCCATCAGTGCTAAGTTTCCGGAAGGTGATAACAGTACTGTGGTTGCGTTAAGTACACACTGATGTATTCAGAGAGAGAAGGGAGAAAAAACGAAATATATATATATATAGCTAAAGTGAAAATGTTAAAAACAGATAAATGTGGGCAATGGATATATATTTTTTCCTTATTTTTATAACTTTTCTATAAGTTTGAAAACATTTTCAAATACAAATAAGTCTAAAACTCCAGCAATTAGTGTTGTCTATGAAATACCATATATAGGGAAATGTATGTGTACCCACATACATGTGGGTGTCCGTGAAAACGCTCTGTGACACTAATTGTCTACCCACCTGCTGTAGCATAGCTCTGCCTGTGCCCCCTTTGCCCTCCCCAAATACCAGGACACTTTCTCAACAGCTCAAGCACAGTTTAATCAGGCAACAGTAGCGTCTGACACTCAATGGATGGCGATAACGAGAAGAGAAAGAAATCCTGGACGCGATGTGATAACTGACGTGAGAGCCGGCCGCACTTGCTTATGAGAACATGTGAGAAACTCACCCAGGACTCCCACAAATGTGACCACGGGAGGCTGTCATGACTGCAGCCCCCCTTAGTACCACAGGCCGATGACCTCTTTGGAAGCTTCAGACACACAACTGTATGTGAAGCCAGCATCCACACAGTTTCCTATGAAAAAGGCAAGCTGTCACCCCAGTCATAAACGATCACCCCAACCCAAAAGAGCTATATGAAATAAGACACACTTTCTTTAATAAAAATAAAATTACATTCCTAAATACAAAGGCCTCAAGCAGAACAGAAAATCAATGTAAATCTCAACAAGGGATGCAAGTGTCCTATGTTTGCAATCAAATATTCTGCTTGGAGAATACCGCTTAGGGAGCATAAATATGAAAACTATTCATCACACATACTCTGTTTCTCTCCTCTCCTTTCCTGACAACTGCCTTGACCAGGCACTGTTCTGTCTGAAAGTGATCACACCAATACCCACTGAAAAGAACCAAGAAAAACCTGTTTGATTTTTATCAGCTACCTGTGGCAGAGCTTTTAGAAGGCTATTTCCTTACACTAACACTGTTTGGGGACTGAAAAAAGAGGGAAGATTGGAGAAAGACAGATGGAATCAGGGTAGGTATGTTAACAAATACTGAGAGGAAGAAGAGTTCATCAGAGAGGAACAGAAACCATAGAAGAAAAAAGGAAGCGACTAGATCCTAGCAAAAGTAACTATCATGACCTTGCTTTCTTTGAATTGGTTTTTAAGTCATATTCTACCTACAATGCCCATTTCAAAAAAAAAAAAAAAAAAAAAAAACCTAATGTTTTAAATGTTTTGGCAAGAAAATGCTTCTCAGTGAGGTAGAATGTAATTTTTAATTAACTTGTTAAAAAGTAGTGAATACTGAGGCAAGAGTCTGGGCATACTCTACCAACGAGTCAGTGAATTCATAAAAGAGAAAAAGGACTTTACCTACATTTCTCCAGGGATGAAATAAGCATATGTATACAGATTTAGAAATGAAACCACTATTTTTGTGAATTCAAGTTATAGAAAAAATAACTCAAAACTCATTTACTCGTGTGATTTACGGAAGACTTTCTCCTTAGAAACTAAGGGTTAAAGAAATTTACAAAGAAATGTAAAAAATTATTTGACCAAAATTTTATATGGTATTAATCTGGTAGTTAACTGTTGTGCCACAAAGATGCTCTAAAACAGTCAAGTTGAAACGAACTCACGGTGCTCTTATGTATTGTTTATGCAAGGACGTCAGGCTCATCTAGTTGTTAGGTGCTGTCGAGTTGGTTCCGAGTTATAGCAACCTCATGTGCAACAGAACGAAACACTGCCTGGTCCTGTGCCATCCCCACAATTGTTGCTATGTTTGAACTCGTTGTTGCAGCCACTGTGTTAATCCATCTCATTGAGGGTCTTTCCCTTTATCGCTGACCCTCTACCTTACCAAGCATGATGTCCTTCTCCAGGGACTGATCCCTCCTGATAACATGTCCAAAGTATGTGAGATGAAGTTTCACCATCCTAGCTTCTAAGGCGCATTCTGGTTGTACTTCTTCCAAGACCGATTTGTTTATTCTTTTGGCAGTCCATGGTATATTCAATATTCTTTGCCAACACCGTAATTCAAAGGCATCAATTCTTCTTCATTTTTCTTTATTCATTGTCCAGCTTCTGCACGTTTATGAGGTGATTGAAAATACCATGGCTTGGGTCAGGCGCACCTTAGTCCTGAAAGTGACATCTTTGTTTTTTAACATCTGGTAGTCATCCAAAATACTCCTCTAGTAATAATTTGATACACTGGAGTCATTGGCAGTTGTTAATGAAAATCACAAAGAGAAGAGCCACTAAAGATTCTTGGTGTCCAGCCTCAACCTGGGCCCTAACACACCCTCAGTCTTATGAACTCTTCATCAGTAGTTCTCACTCCCCTTAACACTTTTACAGAACTTTAATATCAACTATTTTTTCTTGTGCATCTAAATTGTTTTGCTCTCAGAAAATAAACCCACCTCCTCCTCCACTGAGGCAAGAACCCCCTCAACTTCCTGGGGTTTCCCCCCTTCCCTATCTACAGCCTATCTACAAAGGGGTTCACATGGGTACATTTCAGTCTGATGTTTCTCTTCAGGCTTGGAGAGATGTTGCTAGTTACCATTTTCTGTTACCCCTTTCAAGACCCAAATATTTTCTCCTTTAAGTATTCTGTCGATACCGCGTGTTTTCAGTAGTGGAATGCATGCTGAGTCCTTGAGCGTGTTTACATTTTTGGTTGGTAAAACAGATTTTTAGAAATATTAGGTGAAAATACATGATTTGTGGGAGCCCATCTGGTCCACTGGTCTTGGGTAGCAGGCTTTATTGTGGGGCACCTTCCATTTGGGTACACGGGGTACCTCTGGTTTTGCCTAATGCCTCAGCTATTTTGCTTCAATCAATGTTTCTTTCACTTTCACCATTACACAAGTCCCCACTGGAGAGAAGCAAATATTGTCAGTGGGAAAAGTATCCTCCCAAAGAACTCCAGAGACATAAAAAGCGAGTGGAATACTGTATGTTCCAAGAGTCACCCAAGGGTGACTCAAAATGGAAAACAGAGGAAGTTGGTTTATAACTAGAGAGAGAAGAATGAAGCAGATGTGTGTAGATGAACAGAGTTAAGAACATTTCTCTGGGTCCCTAAAGCATTGTTGTCCTCAGTCCCCTTTTGTTAATAGTATCCAGCTCAATTCCAGAATGTTCCAAAACCCTTCCCAAATCATTTCTTCTTTTGCTCACTTGGATTTATGATGCTTGCAACAAACTGTCTTAGCCAACATAGCCACTGTAAACATTTCTAAATTTAGGAAATAATATTATTCCAGTTTTAGACCTGAGGACGCAAAGGCAGAAGTTAATATGACTTCCTCAAAACAAAGTCAAGTATCTGGCAAGTGGAAGGCCTGTTGTGGTTGTTGTGTGCTGTTGCCAAGTTGATTACTACTCATATAGACCCTATAGGACAGAGTAAACTGCCCCATAGGGTTTCCAAGGCAGTAATCTTATGGAAGCAGATTGCCTCATCTTTCTCCCAGGGAGCAGCTGGTGGGTTTGAATTGCCGATGTTTTAGTTAGAAATCAAGCTTTTAATCACTGTGCCACCAGGACTCCTTGTGGAAGGCCAAGGCCTGTGATATTTTTATCACGTCATATAACTATCATAACTGAGTAACGCTAACCGAATTTAATATATCTTATACTATTCTGTGATTGACCTCCGCTTATAAGTAATAACTAGTTTATCTTTATTTTAATCAGTTAAATTAATAAAGAACAAGAGATAAAACATTATTAAAGCAAAGGTGTTAAGCTAGAAAGCTGTAATGTAAAACGCTGTCACCATTATATATGACATTTTGTGAAATCTCCAGGTGGTGTTTATCAGTGATAATGTTATATGCACCACTGCCTAAGCTGTCACGTTGTTAAGCCACTTTAAAATACGCCAGTCGCTGCAGGATCTTTAAGGTCTTACACTCTAGTTTTCTGATGGATTTTTTATCTTACTAAGGTCTCAACGAGATGGACTGACACAGTGGCTGCAACAATGGGCTCAAACATAACTGATTGTGAGGGTGGCGCAGGACTGGGCAGTGTTTCCTTCTGTTGTACATGGGGTCGCTATGAGTCAGAACCGAATCGATGGCACCTAACATCAACAACAACAAGATATCAAAGCTGTAATTTTTCATGACAATTGAAGGCACTTTGAGAGCCATTGTAAGTGATACAAGTATAAAGGACCTTAGAGCCATTCATTTCTTGTGTGTAGACAGTGTGCCAAGCATTGTGTTAAGCATTTTAGCTCGTTGTGTCTACTGTATGTGGTACATTATCCTTCCCAAAGAGGGTATTGACAGCCCTTAAGCCACCATGCTTTATCCACACACCCTACAGGAAATCTCTCTCTCAGTTTGTCCATTTACCTGGACGTCCTGATCAAATCTCCCATCAAGGGAGAGGCCTCTTGGGAAACGAAAATGTCTCCACAGTAGAGGGGACCAGCACAAGCTACATACGCTACTCAACCATTGTGACTCAGAATTATGCATGTACAGCTATGATAGTCAACAAATACTTGAGAAAAAGCAACTTTGTGAAAGACATAGTTACAAGAAGCCATCAGAACACCCGAATCTAGCAGAAACAGATAAATTGGAGAGTCAGAAGCAATTTTTCAAGGTCTATAATTCAGAGATGGAAAACGACATTTCATCCATCCATGGAGCTATTAAAAACAAAAAATCAGAGAAGAATGATTTCTGAAAAATTTAAAATAATTTCTGCAATTATAAAAGAAAGATTGAATTTTAACAAGAAAAATTGAGATCAATCCAAGGACAATAAGAACAAACTAATGGAAGACGTAGAAATGTTAAGAGGTGTAGAAGTAGAGGAAGTTGTAAAAGGGAGACAAAAAACAATGGAAAAAACAAATAGTTAGAAATAATGAAAGTTTTTGCCAAGCCAGGAGAACATACGTTCTCACCCAACAAACCTTACCGAGGCAAAGAAGATTCATGGACAAGAGATCACGAACTTTCATCACTCTGACATAAAACAGAAAAGCAAAAATGCTTCCGGGAGAAAAAAGCTGTCCAGGAAAGGTGTCCAACAGAAACACCAGACAATTGTGAGTCAAAAATGAACTTTTACTGTGTTAAACCGCTGAGAATTGAGGTTTGTCTCAAATAACAGCTTGTATTATCTTAACATAAAAATAAGCTGGATAAATTTGTTAGTTCCAGCAGTAGAGGTTTAAAGAGTTTTTAAAGTCATAAAGCAAGCATTACATTTATCAATATTTCTACCAATAATAACATTAATAATAATAAAGTCAATGGAACCTAGCGGCAGAGGAGAGCGACTGGAAGGCAGTGTAAGTGTTAAATTCCCCATCATTCACAGTGGGGAGTTAAAGGTGAAGAGCTACTTAATAAATTCAATAAATTAGGAAACAGATGAAAAAGTGTAAGTTTTTCCATTATGGTGGCAACATCCATAAAATCTAAAAAGCTGTTAACAATGTTGTCTCTAAAGAGAATAACGGGTAGTGAATTGAGATGATTGCTTTCCATTTTATTCTCTTTTATGCAACCTGATTTGTTTTTTGTTTTTACCGTATATCTTTAAAATGTAAACACATTTATTAAAAAAAATCCTAAGTAATCTACATACATGCAATGAAATTTACTTTATCCTGCAGATAAAGTGAATGAAATAACATTGCATTTATGGAAGTAGAAAGATAACCTTAGTATACTGTTAAGAGTGAGGAAAATAAAGTACCCAATAATGTATATAATATGAGCCCAGTTGTATAAATAACTGATACAAACACACATACAAACATAGAAAGGGAGGAGTAGAAAGGGAGGAAGGCACAGAGAGAAACAGAGACAGAGAGAGACTTCTTGAGAAGTGAGTAGAAGTTTTGTATATTGGAGGCGGTAACCACAGAGAGGTAACCATTGAAAGTAACCCACAAGGAGTGAATGTGCCTGGGTGAGAAGTGCAGGCTCCTCTTGCCACCCCAGATATCCACGAAGATGGAAAGAACAGCAATGGTTGCAGTAGACCAGGATCGTCAATGGCCGAGGGTTTCTAGATCGATGATCATTCATTCCCTGGGTTGAAATTTCCTTGTTGTGGGCATTAGCATCAAATAAGTAAATTTTGATTTCATTAGTAGAAACCATAAATAACTTTTACGCAGGGACAGACAACCCAATAAGCAAGGTAAGCACGTGCTTAGGGCATCAACAAAACGGGCACCAATTGTCTAAAGCAAAGACCCATGGATGGTAAGCAGACAGGACACGAGGAAAAGCAAGCGCTGCAGTGGAAGAGAACTGGTGGGGCACCAGTGATATCAGCTGATACCGGCTCCAGTGTGTGAGAGTGTTTTGACGAGAAATAAAGTTCACGCAGGGTCACGAGGACACCCACGCACAAGGCTGTTGAAGCTATGAGACCTCTACCACTTCAACACCTTCCTTGACATCCATCTCCTATGGTCCTCTCCCTTGTAATTGAAACTGTTTATCTGGGCGAATCTCTTGGGAGTGTACTACTTCCTTCTAATAAAAGAGAGGTGGGGCTGGGCTGTCGAGTCTAACTCTTGCTACTCTCACCCAATATGCAACTGGATCCAACATGAGTGGTTACTGGGCAAGGACGGATTGTATTAACAGGTAACAGGTCTCTGATCCATTTTGAGAGAACCATCTTGTACATCCACGTCTGCTGATCCAGCAACTCCAGCCAGGAGGACTAGCAATGCCCTTTGCCATGATACAAACACAAGGGCATGCTCTTGTGTACATCCTGGTAAACAACCAGTGGGAACTCCAGTCCCAGATGATGCTAAAAAGTGAGGGAACTTGAATAAGTGGACCATTGCAATGAATTCAATCACGTCACTTTCTAACTGTATAGCATTTACATACAGTGTTATGTCCTAAGTTTTGTAAATAATATTTATAACTTTAAAATATGTTTGGCATACACGCAGATGCAATATAGCATACATTTCATATAATGTTAACATGAGTAATAATTTAATATAATACTAACATAGCAAACCTCCAAAACTACTGGAAATATTAATATTTATCTAACACAAAACGTTTTAATTTATGTGTCCAGTCAATTCTATTTTTTATTGTCTGTTTCTCAGGACACAGTGCCTGATATTACTTTATATATGCTAATAAATTAGGTGTATATACCTTTACATATATATATATATATATATGACCCACATATCCTATTCGAATGCATGAGTAGGCAGGGGGGCCGGCACCAGCGATTATCAGTGCTAATATTGTTACTCCAAAACGCATATGTTATGGATTGCAAAAATTTGACTTACTGACATTTTCTTCAAGGGAAAGCTATATTTAAATGTATACCTTATTTTTAAATATGATTTGTGTTTGGAGTTTCATTTAAAATAGCATCACAAAAGGGTTTTTAGAATTCAATTTAAGTGGTCGTATTGTGATTGTGATTCAACAAAAAATCAATCATATCCGAAACTCTTACCAGAAATACTCATTTTACTCTTTCATTGCCTATAAATATAATCTATTTTCAATTGGCTAAATTTCTTATATTTCAATGAAAACCATTCAACCTAGAATCTGGCAGCTACAAGCAGCCTGTTTCATTGTTTTTGTTTTTTCTCCCCAAAGATATTCTCAAAAGTTTTGATACTGCTGTTGCTCAGAACATAGCTCATAATGTTTCAGTCCGTAAATCGGAGCCAAGTGTACAGTAGATCTAGCTTTATTTTCTTCTGACAAATAACTAAAGGTCACTGAGAAAAAGAGGAAAAAGAAAAAGCCAGTATCTCATTACGCTTTGTACTGGAGTCATTCAGTGTTTCAGGCTGTGAACGAGGCTGAAGCTTCAGCAGGGCTCCAGGAAGTCATGCTGAACAAGGAGAGAGCCCAGCACATTCAAGCCAGAGATTCCGAGCCACTCTGCAGCGAGCGTGGTGCTAGTAACCATCATAAATCTGCAGGAGCCTGGAGTCATGCAGCCATTTACGTTACGCAAATCCTCCATTACACCAACATACGTTCGCTTGCAGAAGAGTGGCAAAAGCTGTCATCGGCTTCTTCTATCACGGGGACACGCTGTCTAGTAATTCGCTGATGGAAGCATGAAACAATAAACCAGATAAAGACAGTGTGCTGTTTAGGAGGAGGGTACCTTAGCGTGTCAGCGTGGCCACTACAGCAACCTGAACTGAGATGATGCTGACAGCTGTGTGGTGGCATCTTTTGCAGATGTCACATTTGTCACTTCGAGCAGTCCCATCATGTCATTTATGAGTCACACTTAACATCAGACAGCAGAACACAGTCACCAACAAAGTGGTTCTGGAAGGCTGCTTATTCCCCAGCCCTGGAATTACCTGTAGCCGTCGAGTCAATTCTGACTCATAGCGACCCTATAGGACAGCGTGGAACTGCTCCATAGGGTTTCCAAGAAACGGCTGGTAGATTTGAACTGCTGACCTTTTGGTTAGCAGCTGTAGCTCTTAACCACTGCACCACTCTGGAATTAGGCTTAGTGAGTTTAGTCCCGTTGAACTGTGTACCCTGTGAAAGAAGATGCCACTCATGGCTAACCGATGAACGATCTGAAGCAGAAGAGAATCCTCTGCTTCTCTGAGCCAGTGAGATAGCTGAATGATAAAGAGGAGAAGAAGTGAAAAAGAATCCCTCCGAAGCACAGCGTGAGCGGCGTGCAGCAAAGTTCTTGACTTCTGAGAAACCAGATGGCGGACGAGTTATCCTGGAGGGCAAAACTCAGAGGCAAAGAAATTCACAGGAATTTCAGCCTATTTACTCCAGTTCTAGAGTGACGATGCTCAGCAACTTTCTTTCCCCCGTTGTACCTAATGTATTTTGATAATATTATCAAACCTTCTCTCTTACCCTTCCTCCCCCCTTCTCTCTCTCCCTCTGTCTTTTTTCAGTGAAGTAATTGAAGCTCATTTCATCTCAGTGTTTTTCACATGCTTGCTACGGGCCCGACAACTTGCAGGGGATCATGAGGGTGCAGAGGAATCTGGCAATTTTGGAAACACATGATCCATGAAATGTTTGAAGAAAGATGTAAGACATGATATAATCAAGCGTCAAAGAATGCATCAGAGGAAATAAGTGCCATGGCAGGTAAGGAAAGGGGGAGGTCAGTGGGCCAGGCACAAAAGGGGAGATGCAACAGGAAATGCGCCAGGAAGGAGGAATAGGATCCGGATGGAGGGAAACATTCATTAGAGGTGTGGAACAGCACACGTACCTATTTAGCAGGTGAGGATTTTCATAGAGAGCAGGGAGTGAGGACCCTGGGGTGCCTCATCTGCCCATGGGGCAGACAAGCAGATAGTGCTCCCACAAATCTGGTCCCTGTGAATGATTGTTGCTACCCTTAGACTTGATGTGTATTCATCTGCCTGCCCCCTGAGAAGGCTGCTGATCACAAAGGATCTCACAAATGGATGGTATAGAATGTTCTATTTATGGATGAAAAAGCTGAGACAAAGAGATGCTTGACATGGAGAATAGAATTTAAAAGGATAATAGGGTCTGTTTATGCAGGAATCTATGAAAGCTGATGCTGCTTATCTTTCCTGCCAATTTTAGGGACCAATGTCGTTGATGAGGAATCTCATCTTTGCCGATAGAGTATTTTTTGGAACATTAGTAGTACAAAGAAAGGGTTGGTTGTGGAGAATTGAACCCAAACTTTGTAATGAAATAAAAGTAGTTTACTAAACAAACAAAAAAAAATCTCAGTCATAAACATATAAACTGACTCAACAAGCATATGAAAGCGAACATGACATTTCTCCGTGCCTCAATTCCAGGTGAGCACGTTCTGTCCCACGGCTTGCAAAGGCAGGGAGACCTACTGTTGTTAAGATGGGCCACCACCATCACCAGTTGCCATTGAGTTGATCCCAACTCACGATGACTCCATGTGTGTCAGAGTAGAACTGGTCTCCACAGAGTTTTCAATGGCTGATTTTTCAGAAGCAGATCACCAGGCCTTTCTTCCAAGGCACCTCAGAGTGAACTGGAACCTCCAAATTCTCAGTCAGCAGTTGAACGTATTAACCACCTACACTGCCCAGGGACAGAGCACTGAGCTACGCAAACAGTCAAACAACAAAGTCACCCTAACTAGTTCTTGTGCACAAAACGCAGCCTTGAGCCATCCTGTAAATTACTAACTCCATAAAGAAAATCAGTTTCCTTGATTTTTGCAATATTGATATATTATGAAATTTGCAGATGTAATAATAATGTGAGAAAACTATATTTCCTTACCATGAATAAACTGACTATAGCCTCAGTAACCTTGACAATTGTTTTTTTTTTTAACCTGTTTTCTGGTTTCCACATTAGGGTATAGAGAGCTAGAATGAGTATAGTTCCAAACCAACGGCAAAGGTAAACAGCAAGTTAACACCTTTTCTTGAACCTGTCAGAAAGCTGAGGCTGCAGGAAACCAGCTGGCCTCAAACTAAAGACAAACAGCGCCTACAGGGGAAAGGAGATGGCAGCCGTGCCTCACCAGGGCAAGATGCTGCCAGACACCAGTAAAAGGAGTTGAGCTGGCGTCATTCGCAAACTGATGGAGGCTGGGTGTACCCTACTGAGAGAGGGTGAAGCCCTTGGGGGCAACAGATAGAAGCGTGTCCATGTCTCCTTACAGACTTTTACTCCATGAATCTCATTGGTGGCTCAGAGAGAAGACAGAGAATGCTGAGAAGCTCTCCCTGTGGTGGAGAACGAGGGGGGCGGGGGAACAGCCGCTGCAGGAGACCATGGAGCTTCACCTGGGCTCTTCTCCCCAGTCTGTAGACAAAGGCCTTAATCCGTGTATGGCGGTGACGGGCAGGAGTACAAGCTAGACTCGGCCCACAGGGGCGGTAGGAGCAGTACTTTGAGAAAGCTGCACTCCCAAGACCCAGGAATATGGCGCTAGCCTGGAGTGGGACTTAAGCGGAACAACAGAGATTACCTTCTATACACTCACTCATTGCCAGGCTAGTAAGTGCCTAGTAACAAGTAATTACAAGCAAGAGACAGACCCTCTCTGAGGCACAGTACACGGGGAAGACCAAAGCTAGTGGTAGTGGTGACGTGGAGCAGGATTGCAAAACTCCCTCGAGTAAACCCACCCCCACCCTAAACACAATGTACCCCCAGAGGAAGTTTAAACATGCGGTGTGCTTTGGGTAACCACAGCAACACCAAACCTCAAACCCACCCAACTTCCAATTAGATTAATTCACCCTCCAACACCAGAGGAAATTAGTGTCCATTCCCAAGCATAAAAAATATTTACCTCGATATCTACTGTCCTGTACAAGATGACTGATTTTAAACAAAAAAATTAGGAAGCATACAAAAAGGTAAGACATACTCCCAACAGACTAACAATCATCCAAACAGACTCAGATATAGTTAAATGTTACAACTATCTAACCAGGAATTTAAAATAATTATTGATAAATAGGTTAAAGAATCTAATGGGAAAGTAGACAGCATGCAAGACCCGATGGGTATTATCTGCACAGAGATGACAACTGTAAGAAAGAATCAAGTGGAAATACTAGAAGTGAAAAAGACAATAGCAGAGACAAAGAATGCCTTCAATCTCATGGGACAATCCAGTCAATTGGCATAATAGAGTTCTTAAGTTTATGTTCTACCTCCCAGTACGGTGAGTAGTATCTGGGGTCTTTAAAGCTTACAAGCAGCCACCTAAGATATAACTATGGGTCTCTATTCATTTGGAACAAAGGAGAAAGAAGGAAACCCAAGAACCAGAGAAGGAACTGCACTACAGGACTAAATGTCTCCATGAACCACAGCCTCCTCCACCTTGAGACCAGAAGAACTAGATGGTGCCCAGCTACCACTACCAAACATCCTGATCATGGACACAATCAGTGGATCCTGATAGAAAGGGGAAAAAAATGTGAACAAGAGCTCCAAATTCTTAAAAAATCCAGACTTATGGGACCTGTTCAGGCTGGAGGAATCCTTGATACTATGGCCCTGAGTTATGCTTTAAATCTTGAAATGAAAACTATCCCCTGAAGTCACCTTTAAGCTAAGTAACCATTTAGCTCAAAAAGTAAAGATTGTCACCCTTGAGTAGCGTGTTCTTTGAAAAGAAAAAATTATCTATCTAAGACCAAATGGTCATCAGATATTTTAAAGCACAGACGAGAAGACTGGAAAGCAGGGAGTTTAAGTTAATGGGAGTGAAACAACTAGAACATAAAGAACAAGAATGTTGACACAATGTGAAGAATGTAACCAATGTCGTTGATTGTTATGTCTAGAAATTGTGGAAGAGGGGCAGGTTTGGCTGTGCAGATGTTCACCAAAAAGAAAAAGAAAAAAAAAAGAATGCCTTCAAAGGGATTATAAGTAGACTCTATACAGCTGAAAAACTAGTGAATTTGAAGGTAAGTCTATACAAATTACTCAAATTGAAACATAGAGAAGAGGGTTAAAAACAAAAAAACCAACAAACAAAACAATAAAGAGCATCCAAGAGCTGTGGGACATTCTTAAACAGTTTAACATATGAGTCATTGAAAGCTCAGAAGGAAAAGAGAAAACAGGAGAAGTATTTAAAAAAATTAAATCCTGTTAAATTTGTTGCCCTGGTGAGTCAGTCCTTCTAAAACCTGAACCTCCTTACAAAACTTCTCTCCAAGTAACCTATTTTCTAAAAGCTCTCATCTCTACATATTCCCTTGGCAAGTGATAAATGACATACAGACAGAATTAAGTTCTAGTTTTAGTGTTTAGCTACTTATCTCTCCGCATGAAGATCTTTTTGCAGTTTGGCCAAAAGCAATGATTTCTAAGGATGTTCCATAAAAATCTAGTTCTGGGAGATAAAATCTATGAGAAAACGGTATCAAGGACCAATAAATTTAGAAAATTCTGATTATAATCTCCAATTTAGATTTAACACAAATCTGATTATTAAAAGTTCTAAGTAAGGAACTCACTTAACGTCATTTAACCCAGTATAGTAATCTGTTGCATAGGTTTAAGGAAACAGAAGAAGAAATAAATTCCTGGAACTTTTCTGAATGTTTTATTATTTTTTCTAAAACTGAAGACAATTTATAAATGAGTTGTTTTAAATGTTTTGAATCATAGTTTTTTTATATTTTCTCTTATTTAAGCAGTTGACAATATTACTTGTACATTCAGAGTTTTACCTTTTTATCGTCAAGTTTTAGAGTTATATTTTATAAGTAAATAACTCTAGTACTCTTTAAAATAAAATATATAAAATAATATCGGAAAATTTGAAAAATTAAGGGCATTAAAGATGAACTTTCCTTCTCAGCTTAGTACCCTCTCCTTAAATATTCTCCTTTTCACGCTGCCTTTCGCTCAAGAGAAGATTTGATACAGATGGAAAAACAGTGTAAAAACCAGGGTTTGAAGAGAGAGGTTTGTGATCCGGGAATGAGGATGAGTAAACAAGGTTAATCATTACCGTTCCTAATGGAACCTTTGTGGACTGGACATTGAAAACAAATACAACCGCAAACAAAGGAGATAACAGCCCATTTTTAAAATAAGACACATACAAGGATTCGAGATAAAGAAAAAACATTACTTGCACACACAGACACAGACACACAGACACACAGACACAGAGACAGACACTCAGACACAGACACAGAGACACCGACACAGAGACACAGACAGAGACAGAGACACAGACACAGAGACAGACACAGACAGACACACAGAGACAGACACACAGACACAGACACAGACACAGAGACAGACACAGACACACAGACACAGACACAGAGACACAGACACAGACGCACAGACACAGACACACAGACACAGACACACAGACAGACACAGACACA
>NW_004444035.1:3417190-3467215 GCF_000243295.1 Trichechus manatus latirostris | reverse complement strand
ACACAGACACACAGACACAGACACACAGACACAGACAGACACACAGACACAGACACACAGACAGACACAGACACAGACACAGACGCCGTGTGGAAGTAAACGAAAACCCTTTTCAGTGAGTTGGAGCTGAGGATTAGAAATAGACTTTGAAATCTGCTCTTCCCAAATTGCAAAACTGAGCTTTTTGCAGAAGGGGCAGCATGAGGTGATTGCAAAGTCTGAGCTGTGAAATAAAGCCTCGTTGCACATTTCAGCTGTGTGACCCTGGGCAAGGTACTTTTCTCAGCCTTAGTTTATCCAGCTGTGAAAACTGAGAGGCCCGATCACTGTTGCAGCGTTGTAATGTGTGATATCCAGCTCATCATAGGCACCTGTAAATTCCAGCTGATTTAGCCTGAATGACTTCAACCTTATGGTCTCGGGGTAAAAATGAGGTTATTTAACGTAGAAGTTTTCATAGGTCATTGTTTCTACCTGCTGACCAGGACCTTGTCACCTAGCAAATTCCTAACCAATGTTTCCAATAGTCCTATATTCAACATCAAGGCTTCGCTGTGTGGGCTTCACTCTTTTTCTGGACAGACCCCCGTTGATCCCTTGGGCCCACAGCTGCTGCTCCTGGCTATGCCGTCTCCTGCACTCCCAACCATAAACCCTACCTGTCAGCCTCCAGGTGAAGGTGGACAAAAGAAAATTAGGATAAAGCACACTGGTAAACTCCATGGATGATTGGTTTGAAAGTAAATTTTCCCCGCCCCATGTACTTTGAGGACTATGTATGATATACAAAGCATATGATACAACATGGACAATTTTTTAACACTTAATGATTTTTTAACATATTTTGCTTATTCTTTCAGATTTTTCATGCTTCCATTTTTTTTTTGCTTTATTTAAAAATCCCTATTCATTTTTATTCCTGTTCTTCCAGAATTGTTTACTATAATTGTGTATTCATGTGCAAAAATTCTTTCAAATGTCCAATAATATGAAATTTAGGGAAACATATCTTTTTAAGTAGAAGTAAACATTCAGACTGAAGATGTCCAGTTCTTTTGTTAGAATTTCTTATTGTATTAGCAACATCCTTTCAATATTAAGAGAAAGTTTAAAAAAGTAACTAGAAAAGCTAAAGAACTTAATACATAAGTACCACCCGCCTAGGAGAAAGTCACTATTAACAACTTCGGAAATGTTTTAAAATTATAGTTATGTTTTTTCTGTACATATTAATACCTATATTGGCATACGTTGTATATGTTTTCTGCCGAAATTGGACCATCCTCTGCTTTTTATTTTGTTATTTACCATGCATTATTTAATCAATCCCTCAGTAATTAAACGTTTTTTGTTATAATTTTCTCCTTACAAAAATAGACCAGTAAGAATGAAAAAATATGTAAAAGTTAAAGTGCAGAAAAGATAAAAACTGAACGTATTTTTGTAAGTGACAAACATATGTAATGATCCTTTACAGTTGTAAAACCTTGCCACTGAAGGTTGAAATCATTCATACTTGAAAGACAAAACTTTAGTAGTATTTGTTTACAACCAAAACTTTGATTCCACCAAAATATTCTGATAGTTCTTTTCTCATTCATTACTTCTGCCCAACACTTTCATTAAAAGAAATGCTGTCTTTGTATCAAAATAATGTGTACCTTTGAGTCTACATTATCTTATAGGCACATTGTGATTTGTGCAGGAAGAAGAGCAAACTCACTTCCTGCACAATGGCAAGGCCTGTGCTGGACACCAGATCTGTGCTAGGCCCTATTGTCCTGAAGTGGCTCATTTTTCTCTCACTTATGTTTCTGACCTTCATTACACTGCCTTCTGTTTTCCATTTTTTTTCTATAGTACTTTTGGTCTACTATTCATGGACTGTCAGAAGAACGAACAAATCTGTTTTGGAAGAAGTACAGCCAGAATGCTCCTTAGAAGCAAGGATGGCGAGACTTCATCTCACTTTGGACATGTTATCAGGAGGGACCAGTTCCTGGAGAAGGACAGCATGCCTGGTAAAGCAGCGGGTGAGTGGAAAAAGAGGAAGACCCTCAATGAGATGGATGGACACAGCGGCTGCAACAATGGGCTCAAACATGGCAATGATTGTGAGGATGGCGCAGGACCAGGCAACATTCATTCTGTTGTACGTGGGGTCACTATTGGAACAGACATGATGGCACCTAAGAACAACCACAGATTATTCGATATGACTTACTTTATTTTATATACATATAGTCTTCCTTTCCCCAGCAGATACAAGCCACTTAAGGGCAGCCATCTGTTTTGTTCACTTACGCATCCCAAGCCCTCGAACATACTAAGCACTCTGTCAGTGTCCCTTGAATAAATACATGAATCAATGGGAAGTAAGCACTTTCTTCTCCCTGGCTTCCTTTCCCTCATGCAAAGCTACTAATGCGAGCGGAATAAACCCAGTCTGAAGAAAGGAATCGTGTTATTTCTAGCCCAATCTCTCTCACTATCCCCCTTTAAAAAAAAAGAAAGAGTATTTCCCACAGTGATAAAAGCTAAGTCGACTTATTGTTTTAAAAAGTGTTGGGAGAAAGAGAGGGAGGAGTAGGGAGGATACGGAGAACAACCCTCAAAAACAAAACAAAACGAATAAATAAAGCCTAGGAGGAGGAAGGGTGGGCAGCGTCAGGACAACTGTTAGATATGAAAGAAATTCTTTGGAAAGAAAGCAATCAATTTTTTAAAGGTTGCTGTTTGCCACACTGTGGGGGCTTGCGTGCTGCTGTGATGCTGGAGGCTGTGCCACTGGTATTTCAGATACCAGCAGGGTCACCCTTGGTGGACAGGTTTCAGCGGAGCTTCCAGACTAAGACAAACTAGGAAGAAGGACTTGGTGGTCTACTTCTGAAAAAACTGGCCAGTGAAAACCTTATGAATAGCAGCGGAACATTGTCTGGTATAGTCATCAAAAATGAAATGGACCTCATAAAGATGGATATCCTGGGCATTAGTGAGCTGAAATGGGTCTATATAAAAAACATGAAATCACTTCCAGACATCTGTGGTTCAACAGTTCATCGTCTCTTTGTCTTTGAACTGAACCACATTTCTTAAACTGTCTAATATAAAAAAAAGTCAGTGAAAATAGCATTAAAAATAGTCACTACCCACCAATTTCAGAGGAAATGCTCGGGAGAGTGATTATGGCTACTGATTTTATTTATTTATTGTAAGAATTGATTACTTCTTGAAACGGTTGTTATATTTTTCAAAGACAATTGTTTGGCATTTGTTTGTAAAGTTAATGTTTTTTCGTACTCCACCTCTGTGAAATACCTCTAATACAAACGAAGTATTTCTTAGGCTGACTACTTTTTCCTAGTCCTAAAAAGAGTGCTAGGCTACAACGGCTTCTGTGATTTAGGTCTCATGGCACTTGACAAGTTAAATGAATCTGACAGCAAAAGTCAGTCACTGTTAACCCTCCTAAGAAGCAAGCTGAACAGATCTGGGTTCAGACCTCCTCTTGATTACGTTTTAGTTTATTCTGTTGGCTGTATTCAACTAGAAACACCGTAAGCGCTGAAAGCACACAAAAATGAAACTCCTTTCCCTTGGCCTAATCCTCCGTCAACTGTTCTAACAACCTGGTGTCACAGTTGGGAGTTTTTTAGACAATCTTCATGCACGGATAAAGTATATATCTTCTAGGCTGGGATCAACAGCTTTGCACCTGATTTAACTTTCTAAAGCTTCATTGTCCCTTTCCATCTGTAATGACTGGAAGGAGCTGTCACTCTGGAAAGCAACAGCATGAAAAACCTTGGCAATCCAAGCTCACGATGCGATTTGAGTTTCAAAGTGCAAAAGAACTTTGGATGAGATGTTATTTAATTTTATTTTCCCCCAAAAGTACGTGTGTGTGTGTTTTTAAATTTGTACTTGTCTTTCCTTTTATTTTTTTATGTATGGAACCATGTAGTCTGCGTTTGCATGAGTCCAGTCAAATCTTCTACATGGAAATTGGAATGAATTGGACGCCCCTTGGATTTCAGCATTTACCTCGGAAAGGTTTCCCTCTGACAACTTGGCAGAAAAATCACAGAAGTGTTGAGCTAAACTGATATAAATATCTTGCGATAACTCTTGCACACCCAACCGCCTCGCTTCTGATTTCTTTTCCTTCAACGTTGTAATTTTCTGATTCTCTGTAAACATATTACTCACAATAAAATATAAAGACATAAATCAGGACTACAAAATAAGGCAGGAGAGGCCAGAGGCACATTAGTCCCCAGGGGCACAGCGTAATAGAGCAGAAAGTGCTTGAGGATCGACTATATCTTGGTTCTGTCATGCTTCAGCTGCAAGGCTTCAGGCAAGTCACTTGTTTGCTCTCATAGCCTCCTCATCTGCCAACGTGTGAGTATGAATGCAGAACTCAGGGTGCTGCTCTGAGGATTACGTGTGATTATAACAGTATTTTTATTTATTGTTTGCCTAGGCATTGTTCTAAATCGTTGCATGAATAAATTTTCACAATATCCATGTAAGGTATATACTATTATTATCCCCATTTTATAGACAAGGCAACTGAGCCATAAGGCATCAAGAAACCAGTCCAATATTACCCAACAAATAAGAAACCAAGCAGCAATCAAATCCAGGCAGTCCGACTTCAGAGCTTTGCTCTTGTCTACTGTCAAGATTGCCTCTTAAAAATGTACTTAACTGAGGAAGTCAGCACAGCTTGACCAAGGCAAGGGCATGGAAGCTTCATAGACACATGCAAAATCCGTGAGTGACCGAATTACTGGGCTGAGGGCTGGGCACCATGGTCTCGGGGGACATCTAGCTCAACTGGCGTAACATAGTTTACAACAAAAATGTTCTGCGTCCTACTTTGATGAGTATAGCGTCTGGGGTCTTAAAAGCCTGTGAGCGGCCATCTAAGGTACTCCACTGGTCTCGCCCCGTCTGGAGCAAGGGAGAATGAAGGAAACAAAGACACAGGGAAAAGATCAGTCCAAAGAACTGATGGACCACAGCTACCATGGCCTGCACCAGACTGAATCCAGCACAACTAGATGGTGCCCAGCTACCACCACCAACTGCTCTGACAGGGATCACAATAGAGGGTCCCGGACAGAGCTGGAGGAAAATGTAGAAAAAAAGAAGTCTAACTCACAAAAAAAGACCAGACTTACTGGTCTGACGGAAACCAGAGAAAACCCAAAAATATGGCACCCAGACACCCTTTCAGCTCAGTAATGAAGTCACTCCTGAGCCAAAGATTAGACAGGCCCATAAAGCAAAACAAAACTAAATTCACACAACAGCTCAGGGGCTAGGATGAGAAGGCAGGATGGGATAGGAAAGCTGGTAATAGGGAACCCAAGATCAAGAGGGGGAGAGTGTTGACATGTTGTGGGGTTGGTAACCAATGTCACAAAACAATATGTGTATTAATTTTTTAATGAGAAACTAATTTGCTCTGTAAAGCTTCGTATAAAGTACGACTAAAAAAAAATGAACTTAAATGTGCCTGGATCAAAATCAGTACTAAATGCTTGTTCTTTTTATTCTTTCACTACAGAATGCTCATATTTGTTGCCATAATCAGTCCTCTGTCCACGGTACTTTGAGAATTAATGGAAGATTCCTGTGGTTTCCACTATAGTGTGCTCAGCTCAATTCTAACTCATTTTATTTTCCACCGAAGTTGTTTTCAAGTTGCCTCAGTGTAGAGAGTCATACAAGAAAGGGATTTCATCAATTTATTCCCATTAAACCGTGAAATGAAGGCACTTTCAGGAAAAGTTAGGAGGACATAGGGATAGGGAAATGATAAGCCCGTTGGAAATAATCACTAATGCAATTTCAGTGGTCCCTGCTGAAGAAAAATATATATATATTCAAATTCTTGGGGAGAAAATTAAAAATTTCTACACATCCTTGAAACCAAAGCATTTAAAGAAAAGATCCAAGCCATACTCAGAGAACAGGCTTTGAGACAGCAGGATAATGTGAGTGGACTGGGCCGCGTAATGACCTAGTAGACATGAGAATTTATGTAAAAGGTCATCGTACTTCTCTGAATTAGGCACAAAGGGACATCTTGTTAAAAAATACTGTTACCCAATTTGATGACAATCTTAAAGATTAAGCTACAAATCCTTATTAAACCATATTTCCCATATTGATGATTTACAAATATCTATTTATAGCTCGGCTCCAATCTCTTTTCTGAGCTTTAATATAGGCATTTCTATCTACAAATTTCCCTCTGAGCACTGCTTTAGCTACATACCTAAGTTTTGGTTTATTGTTTTGTTTTTCTTTCTTCTCAAAGTATTTTGTAATTTCTTAATTTCCCCTCCGTTTTCTTCTTTGATCCATTGGCTATTTAGGAGTTTGTTGTTTGTGAATTTCTCAGATTTCCTTCCTTTGTTAGTCTCTAATTAAATTCCATTCCATTGTTGGAGAACATATTTTGCATGATTATAATCTTTTAAAATTTGCTGAAACTTGTTTTATGGCCACACAGATGGTCTAACCTGGAGAATGTTCCACTGTACTTGTTTGAGAAGACTCTGCGTTCAGTATTGTTGGGTAAAGTCTTCTCTAGATGTCTGTTAGATCTGGTTGGCTTATAATGTTGTCCAGCTATTCTATTTCCTTGCTAATTTTCTTCCTAGTTGTCCTACCCATTATTGCATGTAGGGTATGGAAATGTCCAGCTGCTGAAATGTGTATTTTCCTCTTCAATTTTGACAGTTTTTGATGTATGTATTTTGGGACTTTATTCACCTGTATGCTTATAAATGTTGTTTTCCTGAGGTATTGACCCTTTCACTATTATTAAGTGCACGTCTTTGTCTCTAGTCATAGATTTTGCCTTAAAGTCTCTTGTGGCTATGAGTTCAGCCACTTCTGCTCTATTTTGGTGACTGTTTTGCATGTTGCATCCTTTTCCCTATACTTTTACTTTCATTCTACGTGTCTTTGAATTAACATCTAGCTCTTGCAGACAGCATACAGATGGGTCGTATTTTTTGTTTGTTTGTTTTTGATCCATGGGGCCAATTCTGCCTTTTGATTGGAATGTTTAATGCATTTACACCAATGTAATTAGTGATGAGGTTAGAATTTATTTCTGCCATTTGCCATTTGTGTTCTGAATTATTGCTTTCCTGAGTTTCAAACCTTCTGTTTCATGGTCCATTAGTCAGATTCACTTTACATCCCACAGACAACACTGTTGTTGTTAATAGGTGCCGTCAAGTCCGTTCTGACTCACAGTGACCTATTTGTCAGAGTAGAACTGTCCCCAGTGGGTTTCCTTGGCTGTAATCTTTATGGGAGCAGATCGCCAGGTATTTCTCCCATGGAGCCACTGGTGAGTTCGAACGGCCAATTTTTCAGTTAGCAGCGAGTGCATAACCATTTGTGCCACCAGGGCTTCTGTAGGCCATGTAAACACGTTCAGATCTAAACCTGGTATCAGCCCGCATTAGATTCTTTCTTTTGTGTTTTCTACGTCAGTAACGAGTAGTATTAGCCATCCCATTGGATGAAAAACCTAATTGCTATTGGCTACTGTCCCTTCTCCCTCACTCTGTCTATTAAATGACTCGTGAACACCTATAAATTCTTCTCCTAAATGCCTCCTGAATCCATCTATTTACTTTTCTTGATCCCCCCTCAGTTCAGGCCACCATTATAGCCAGTTTGTGTGGCCCATTCCTGAACATCCTACAGTGCTTTACGAGGCCCTGCTTGACTCAGCCCTCCTCACCTCTCTCTTGCCCTCTCTCAGAGCCTAAACACCCCACCTCCGGCATGCCAACCTTCTTTCTGTCATATGGTCATAACTTGCTCTCACCTGTGGCTTTCTGTTGGAAACACGTCACCTTCCACCCTCTCCTTTATCTAGCTGGCTATTATCAATACTTAAGGTCTCTACCTAAGAGTTATTTCTGAAAATCTTTCCCTGATAACTCTGTTTGAATTGTCTTCTTCCAATATCAATTCCGTGGAACCCTCTGCTTTTCTTAGCATACTACTTCCACCATTGTTTTGTTTTACCTATTTCTTGTCTCTATACCCTCAAACCAAACCCGTAGTTGTCCAGTCAACTTTGACTCACGGGGACACTATGTGTGTCTGAGTAGACATGTGCTCCATAGGGTTTTCAAGGGCTGTATATTTGGAAGTAGATCACTATGCCTGCTTCTGAGGCAATTCTGGGTGGACTCAAACTTCCAACCTTTTGGTTACCAGCCAAGCACATTAACAATTTGAAGCACCTAGGGACTCCCTCTAAAAAAAAAAACAAAAACCAAACCCGCTGCCATCCAGTCAATTCCGACCCATAGCAATCCTATAGGACAGAGTAGAATTGCCCCATAAGGTTTCCAAGGAGTGGCTGATGGATTCGAACTGCTGATCTTTTGGTTAGCAGCCAGCTCTTAACCACTAAGCCACCAGGGCGCCAAGACTTCCTCTATACCTTCCAAATGATCTCAAATTCCATGAAAGCAGCTACTGCTCCTGTTTTGTTCTTTAATATGTCCCCTAGCAAATTCCCATGACCTAAAATTCACTAAGTAAGTATTTGTTGAGTAAATGAATGAATGCCTTCATTTCCTTTAGCATTCCATTTTGAAACTGCCATCCATTAACAGTCACATTTTCAATGTTTATATTCAGAGCTTCACTATGTCCTGACTCTGGAAACAGTTCCAGCTCACTCAGACTTGCAGTAATGTCTCTTACTTGGACAGCACGGGTGGGCGTTAGTGACTAAGCCTGGATTCACCCTAATTTTGTCGTTTTCATGTTGCTCTTGTGGTCATTGAGTCGATTCTGATGCATAGCGACCCTCTAGGACAGAGTAGAACTGCCCCGTAGGGTTTTCCTAGGCCGAAATTTTTATGGAAAAAGATATCCAAGTCTTTTCTCTTGCGGAGCCGCTGGTGGGTTCCAGCCTCTGACTGTTTGGGTAGCAGTCAGGTGCTTAACCACTGCACCACCAGAGCCCTTGCTCTTTTTATAGGAAGAAGCCTATGATATCTCTACTTAACTCTCAAACTTTGAAATTCAAAAGTCTTATCTCAAAATTTGAAAGCCACTTGAAGATTAAGATTCATGAATTCTGTCATTGCTGGAAGTCTCCTTTCTTTAGTTCTATTAGTATTTTATTAAAATGTGGGTGCCCAGTACTTCAGGTGAGAAACATAGTTTTTACAAAAGGTATATAACAAACTATGTTTTCAATATGGTTCTTGTTCTGATGACACGAAATTAGACCAAAGTATTTAATATAAATATATTTATCTTAAAATATAATATATATTTTGAGCCCTGGTGGCGCAGTGGTTAAGAGCTACAGCTGCTAACCAAAAGGTCGGCAGTTCCGATCTACCAGGTGCTCCTTGGAAACCTTACGGGGCAGTTCTACTCTATCCTGTAGGATCACTATGAGTCAGAATCGACTCAATTGTGATGGGCTTGCTTTGACAATTTTTTTTAATATAAAATGTAATAAAACTACAGTACCACAGACTACCAATAATAAATGTATTGTAACACTGACAGTGTAGATCTCACATGAAATTACTCTTTACATATAACTCTTCAGCCTGCAGGAGGGTCTATCTTTTAAATAATTTTATTTATAAAAATATAGCATAATTAATTTGCATATACTGTCAGCATATATGTCACTTTGTCTGAAAAACCTAAGAAAATGCCCTGCCTGTGATGTAAAACAGTTAAAGATAAAAGAAGATAGATACACTGTGTTTCAGCAAAAACTCAATGTTTGGACAAAAATATCACTTGAGGTAAATTGTTGCATTATCTGTTTACTGGAAACAGTCTTTTCATTTAGATACAATTGGTGAAATTCAGTTAGGCAACATAACAGGTAAAAAATGCATTTCCATTTATAAACTGAAATTTGAAAGCTTTTTTGTTTTGTTTTCTAGAAAAGCAAAGATAATACAAATTTGTTTAAAAAACAGTTGCATATTTAATACAGTCTATATTATGTATGTGACTGCAGTCATGGTATATATGAATTTGCATGATACAGGCATGTGATAATAGCATTAAATGCTACAAAACAATTTTTAAATGGTGTAATACTATGTATTTTTAGATCTGTCTGTATAGTGCTCAAGCTTTTATTTAGACCTTTTTTAGTTCATTGCGTTTTGGAGTTTTACTATCTCTGCTATGTAGTGGGAGGATATAAAGGACCCTGGGGAGAAATTGCAAAAGAAAATATTACTCCTTGTAAAATGTGAATACCTGTGTGGCCTCTCGGGTGTAGGACATGCATTTATGATGGGTTAGCCTTTCCCCAAAAGGGATGGACTACGGAAATAGCACAGGAGAGTCGGAAACTGGCAACAGCAGTGGATGGCTATTTAATTGTTACAGACTCGTTCTGAAAAGTGGTTGCCTTTTCATTTTATAATAAGAGGACACACTCTAAAAAAGGCCAGTTCATTTCCTCCCTTCCTCTGTGAGTACTCAAAATAAAAAAGAATACCAAGGAGGAAAACTGAGTTTCTGTGTCCGTTTCCTCTGTTGGAACACTGCAGAGTCTAAAGTTTCTGTAAAGTAGGATTTAGGCTTTCAAACCCTTTATGAAGACTGTGATTTTCATTCTTGTTGTTCCTGAAAATTATAATAATAAAAGTTATTTACCGAATGCTTACAATGTGTCAGATGTCGTTTCTTGCATATTTTATATAAAATGCTTTTTAATCTTCCCAATGAACCCACAAGATAGATTTTATAGATATTATCCTCAAGTGAGGAAACCAGGATTCATGGAGGTTAAATCATTGACATCACTGCTTTAAGCTAATAAATCATAGCTCAAGTATTCAACATAGGATTGTCTGACTCTAATGCCCATGCTTTTTAAAATTATTACCAAAAACCTTTTTTCAAATTCTGCAACACTAAATTCTGTATCAATGATTTTCTATGTATCTCAAGGAAATGGAGTGGTTCTTGTGCTTACAGACAGCTCCTGGTGTTCTGCAGGTGAAACCTTGCTATAAATACGTTGTCGTTGGGCGCTGTCTAGTTGGCACACCATTCATAGCAATGCCACGCACAGTGGAGCAAAACACTGCCTGGTCCTGCACCTTCCCTGTGATCTACTGATATTATCTTTGAATAATTCTCAAATATAGTTGAGATCCATAGGGTTGTAATCTGCAGGTTTTTCACTGGCTGATTTTTAGAAGTAGATTGCCAGACCTTTCTTTCTAGTCTATCTTAGTATGGAAGCTTCACTGAAAGCTATTCAGCATCAGAGCAACACGCAAGCCTCCATTGACAGATGGGTGGTGGGTGGGCATGACGTGCGTTGGCCAGGAATAAAATCCAGGTGTCCAGCGTGGAAGGCAAAGACCCCACCACTGAACCATCAATGCATCAATGCCTATAAATTGGAAAGTATATATATGTTTATATATAACGTATATTAAACAACGCAAACCCATTGCCATTAAGTTGACTCTGATTCATATGCTATACATAATATAGTATATATTTTGTATATAATATACTAACCGTGGTGAAGTTCTGCTTTCAGGGGACATCTAGGTCAATTGGCATAAACAAAGCTTATTAAGAAAGTGTTCTGCATCCTACTTTGGCGAGTGGCATCTGGGGTCTTAAAAGCCAGCAAGCAGCCATCTAAGATGCGTCAGTTGGTCCCAACCACCTGGAGTAAAGAAGAATGAAGAACACCAAAGACACAAGGAAAGCAGTAGCCCAAGAGACAGAAAGGGCCACATAAACCAGAGACTTCAGCCTGAGACAAGAAGAACTAGATGGTGCCTGGCTACCACCAATGACCACCCTGACAGGGAACACAACAGAGAGTCCCTGATGGAGAAGGAGAAAGGTGGGGTGCAGAACTCAAATTCTAGTAAGAAGACCAGACTTAATGGTCTAAGTCTGGAGGTACCCCAGACAGCATGGCCCCCAGATTCTCTATCAGCCCAGAACTAAAACAATTTCTGAGGCTAACTCTTCAGACAGGGATTGGACTGGACTGTGGGACATAAAGTGATACTCGTGAGGAGTGTGCCTCTTAGCTCAAGTAGATACAAGAGACTAAACGGGCAGCTTCTGTCTGGAGGTGAGATGGGAAGGCAGAGAGGGTTAGGAGCTTGTTGAATGGACATGGGGAATCAGGGGTGGAAAGGAGGAGTGTGCTGTCACAGTATGGGGAAAGCAATTAGAGTAACATAACAACGTATGTATAAATTTTTGTATGGAAAAAAATAAAAAATAAATTTAAAAAAATGTATCTATAAATTTTCATATGAGAGACTAACTTGAAATGTAAGCTTTCACTTAAACTGCAAACAGTAAAACAAAAAAAAAGAAGACCTATTCTAAATAAATGAGAATATACATCTAGTCCATGGTTCAAAGATTCAGTCAATAAGATTTCAAATATACCCAAATTGATCTATAGATGTAATACAATCAAAATCCAGTAAGTTTTCTATATAATTTGGTAAGCTGAATCTATGAGGTATACAGAAGTATAAATATTTGTGAATACTCAAGACACTCTGAAGGAATTCTAACAAGATGAAATGAGTTGCTTTATCATGTGTCAATTTATTACAAAGCAGCAATAGTTCTAGTATGACACTGAAGGGAGAAATAAGTAGGAAGATAGAAGGCAACGAAGCATCCAGAAATAAGCTCCTGCACGTTGTTATTGTGGTTAACTGCTGTGGGGTCAGCTCCCAATTCATGGCGACCCTGTTCACAGCAGAAGGAAACCCTGCCTGGTCCTGTGCCATCCCCACGATCAGTTACGAATAGGATGGTTGTGATTCATAGGGTTTTCATTGGATGACTTTTTAGAAGTACATCACCAGGCCTCTCTCACTAGTCCCTATTAGTCTGGATGCTCCAGCGAAACCTGTTCGGCATCGTAGCAACACAGAAGCCTCCACCGACAGATGGCTGGTGACTGGGCATGAGGCATGTTGGCTGGGAGTTGAATCTGGGTCTCCCACATGGAAGGTGAGGATTCTGCCATGACCCAATGCCTCGTAACTCACACATATGGACACCAAATTTAGAAGTGATATGGTTGTGTAAATGCATAGGAAAATGGTGTACTTTTTAATAAATGACGAGGGGACAGTTAGTAACACATTTGATAAAAATGGAATGGGAAGAAGGAAAAGAGCAAGGGAGCAAAGGAAAAAAGGAGGGAGAGAGAGAGAACTAGAGGGAGAGAGAGAATGAGAGAGTGAGGAACAAAGAGAGAAAGAGTGGGAGGGAGGGAAGAAGGAAGGAAAAAAGAAAGAAGTTGATTCCTGTCTCACACTATACACACAAAAATCGATTCCAAGTAGAATAAAGTCATGAAGTTGAGAGTACCTTCTGATCTTGGAAAAGGCAATGTTTTCTTAAGAATGAGGTAAAACAAAAACCCAAAAACACCCCACAAACCAGAATGTAAGTGATGAAGACAGTCGGCTACGCTTTATTAAGAGCTTCTGTTTGTTAAGGTATGTCGCAGAGAATGGAAGGACAACGTGAAATTCAAAGTATTTGCAACTGATATAATTTACGAAGAATCGATGTCCGGAATATATAAAGGCCCTCAAATGTATAAGGAAAAGACAGAAAAATCAATTTAAAAATAGGTAAAAGAGAAGAACAATAGTATCACAGCTGATAAAGAAAAGAATGATAAAAAAGAAACGACAACTCTTTAGTAAACAGGAGAAAGTTTACTAGATAATCAACTACCTCTCAACAGGTGGGCCGTGATTTGACCGATATAATTAGTCTGACTGTGTACTGGAGGCAGCGAGAAGAGGGCCTCCCACACACAGCCAGTCTCTGCTTCAAAACAGCTGTCAGATTTTGAGGCTGTGGGTGAAAGGGTCAAGAATAAGTCAAAAACCCCAAAAAGGCAATAAGGACTCTCCTGCAACCTCTGGGGCTGAGGAGACACAGAACTTCCAGGCTCACAGTCAAAACCACACAAGGGCCACATTTGAAGACTGGGAACAAACTAGAAACAGAGTTTTACTGAAATTGCAACCCAGTCCAGAACTAGCTCAATTTCTAATCACGTTGTGATGATCCCTTTCTCACCCTATTGGCCTAACAAAGCAAAGGGGCTACTCTGTGCAGAAAATAACATTATCTTCAGAGTTTTATATACATTGCAAACATAAAATTTAAAAATTACCTATTAGCACACATGTAAAAAGGCAACAGAATGTGGCCAATAAGAAAAAGCAAGGGGGAAAAAAAAAAAAACAGGCAAAACAGTTGGTGCACAGGTGCTTGTAATATTAGAGTTATGAAAAAGTAGTTAAAATAACTGTTATAAATATGTTCAATAAAATTAAGTGAAATACATGAATAATAGAAAATTGCAATACTGAAGTGGAATTGTAAGGAAGAATCTAAGAGATATACTAGCAACGAAAGGTACAGCAAGTGAAAATAAAGAACTTACCGGATTGGTTTAACAACAGAATTAATGCGCCCGAAAGCGAAACAATAGAAAATATCCAAAATGAACAAAGACAAGGGAGGGACAGAATGAAAGGAACGGAACAGGGCATCAAATACATGTAACGAGAATCCAACCATCTGATAGACACAAGTCAATTACGACTCAAGGCAAACCCCTGGGTTACAGAATAGAACTACACTCCAAAGGATTTTCAAAGTTGTGACCTTATGGAAGCAGATCACCAGGCCTTTCTTCCAAGGTACATCTGGGTGGGTTCAGACTGCTGATCTTTCATTTAGTAGGCAAGCACTTAATTATTTGCACCACACAGGGACTCCATATGCACAACAGGAGTTCCAAAATAGGAGGAAAAAGAGAATAAAGTAGTAGCAATATTTTTAGAGATAAAGGCCTTGAAATTGATGAAATACATGACTTTATGAAGCTCAGCAACTCCCAGTATGATAAAGACAAATAAAACCACACATGGGAACATCATAGTAAGATTCAAAGATAAAGGCAAAAATCCATAAGAAAAAAAAGGCACACCATATTTAAAGGAAGAACAATAAAACTGACAGCAAACTTTTCAACAAATTATAGAAGACAGAAAACAATGAAATGATATCTCCAAGGTACCAAAAAGAACAAATTGTCAACCTGGAATTCTATATACTATAAAATACAAAAAAAAAAGAAAGCAAAATGATGATTCTTTTTTTAAGAAGTTGAAAGAATTTTACCATCAGATCTGAATTGCTAAGGAAATGTGTTTTGCTGAAGGAAAATGATGTCAGATGGTGTCAGAACTCCAGAAAGGAAAAAAATAAAATCTATTCAACATCCGACTGCATATACGTCCATGGTCCCATAAGGTTCTAACAGAGTTCAGAAGTCCCGATTGGAGAACTGGAAGTATCACACTTAACTGGAGGTAGTGAACACAGCAGCTTTCTGCAGACAACACGTGTATCTCACGTCTCTTGTAGACAAAGTGATTGTGCTGCCAGGAGTATAATGGTGTAGTACATACATAACCTATAAAACATGTGTCTTGTATTCTCTGCTTTGAGCCAGGATCCATCTGACATTAGCAATGATATCCCTGGTTCCACGTCCTCTTCTGAATCTGGCTTGAATTTCTGGCAGTTCCCTGTCAATACACTGTTGAAAAGATGTTTACCTGTGTTTTATTTACTATGCAAAGGCATTTGACTATGTGGATCTTAATTATCGATAACATTGTGAAGAATAGGAATTCCAGAACACTTAACTGTGCTCGTGAGGAACCTGTACCTGGATCAAGAGGCAGCTGTTTGAGCAGAACAAGCGGATACTGCGTGGTTTAAAGTCAGGAAAGGTGTGCGTCAGGGTTGTATCCTTTCACCATACCTATTAGATCTCTATGCTGAGCAAATAATCTGAGAAGCTGGACAATATGAAGAAAAATGGGGCATCAGGATTGGAGGAAGACTCATTAACAGCCTGCGTTATGCAGATGACACAACCTTGCTTGCAGAAGATGAAGAGGACTTGAAGCACTTACTGATGAAGATCAAAGACCACAGCCTTCAGTATGGATCACACCTCAGCTTAAAGAAAACAAAAATCCTCACAACTGGACCAATAAACAACATCATGATAAATGGAGAAAAGATTGAGGTTGTCAAGGATTTCATTTTACTCGGATCCACAACCAAGACCCATGGAAGCAGCAGTCAAGGAATCAAATGACCCATTGTATTGGGCAAATCAGCTGCAAAAGACCTCTTCAAATTATCGAAAAGCAAAGATGTCACCTTGAAGACTAAGGTGCGCCTGACCTAAGCCGTGGTGTTTTCAATCTCCTCATGAGCTTGTGAAAGCTGGACAATGAATAAGGAAGACCAAAGAAGAACTGACACCTTTGAATTGTGGTGTTGGTGAAGAACATTGAATATACCATGGACTGCTAAAAGAATTAATAAATCTGTCTTGGAAGAAGTATAACCAGAAAGCTCCTTGGAAGCTAGGGTGGAAAGACTATGTCTCACATACTTTGGATATGTTATCAGGGGGGATCAGTCCCTGGAGAAGGATATCACGCTTGGTAGAGGGCCAGTGAAAAATAGGAAGACCCTTAATGAGATAGATTGACACAGTGGCTACAACAACGGGCTCAAGCATAACAATGATTGTGAGGTTGGCACAGGACCAGGACGTGTTTTGTTCTGTTGTGCATAGCATCGCTATGAGTTAGAACTGATTCAATGGCACCTAACAACAACGACAACAACATGTCTTGATAGTCATAATAAACGCCTATGTTACTGGCTTGTGTATGTACTGTACCGTACCTCTTATCATTATTTTAATGTGAACTTCCCTACTTACAAATAAAAAGTTGACCACATAACAGTGTATGCTTCTACTTACAGGCAGCAGCATCCAATCGCATGTTTGCACAACATCCAAATCACCAAAACAAAATTTAAAAAAAAACCATTGCCCTTGAGTCAATTCCGACTCACAGCAACCCTACAGGACAGGGTAGAACTGCCCCATAGAGTTTCCAAGGAGCATCTGGTGGATTCAAACAGCCGACCTTTTGGTTAGCAGCCGTAGCACTTAACCACTACACCACCAGGGTTTCCATCCAAATCACATAACATCCTAATTCACAGACCATACCGTAGACATTAAGCCACGCATAACTGTACAGTCATTGAGTTATGCACTTGATATTTGTGTACTTTATATATGTGTGTATCTATATTTACCAATTTTTTTTACAAAGACGTAAATATTAAGTCTGTAACTCAATGACTATGTTAGTTCTTTATGTCTGTGTAAAAAGTCACTTCAAAACTTAGTGGCTTAAAATAACCAGCGTTAATTATCTCCATATTTCCGCCGGTCAGGAATTCAGAACAGCTTGGGAAGCTCCAGTTCTGGGTGTCTCATGTGGTTGCAGCCATGGTGTTGGCAGAGGATGCAGGCATCTAACAGCTTCGTTTGGCCTGGAGGATCCACTTCCAAGAAGACTCATTCACATGGCTTCTAGCTGGAGAACCTCCCCACAAGACCGCTTGATTGTCCTCAAACATGGCATTTGACTTCCCCCAGACTGGGCAATCCAAAGACAAGAGAGAGAGAGAGAGACTGGGTGGGGGCGGGGGGAGCTTTTCATGACCTGGTTCCCAAAGTCACAGACTGTCAGTTCCACCTTATTGAGCCCTGGTGGCGCAGTGGTTAAAGCATTCAGCTGCTAACTGAAAGGTGACTGGAACCCACCAGCTGCTCTGCTGGAGAAAGATGTGGCAGATTCCATGAAGATTTCAGCCTTGGAAACCCTATGGGGCAGTTCTACTCTGACCTGTTGGGTCACTATGAGTTCAAATCGACTCAAGGGCAATAGGTTTGGTTTTGGTTTTTTGATATACATAGATATAGATATATATAATTAGAGGAATACTTACACAGGGAATTGACAAAAGGGGCAAGATAAATGAGTCATAAATACATGGAAAGAATATTAACTAGAAGTCAAAGAAATGCCATTAACACGTAATAGACACTATTGTTAACCCATAACTTTGGCAAATTATTAAAAAGGATAATAATATTCACTGTGGTCATGTGTTTGGAAACATATTTCTTCTTAAAACCACCCGAGAAGAAAGTGTTTTGTATAAAAATTTAAATTTGCCCTTTAATTTAGTAATTCCACTTGTAGTAATATAATCTAAGGTGATAATTTTTACAAAGATGTACATTCAAGGAAACATCATCTTAATGTTATTTATAATAGCAAGCAAAAAAGTAGACCAATTTAAATGTCCTAAAGGAATGTACAGGTAAAATAAATTGTAATAATCCATAATATTGACTCCTACGTAGCTATTATCAATGATGGGGAAAATACATTTAACTTAGAAAAATAAATTTTTAAATAATACTGTTATTCTTTTGTTTATCTTCCAGCTGATTTATAGACTCAGAAATAAAGAGGATCTAGAGCTAGTTTTGCTTTTAAAGATGAAGCAAATAAAGCCAGAAGGCAAAGTTACTCTTCAGTGCCATGGGGCTTGTTAGTAAAAGAGATGGAACACAAGGCTTCTGCTTATTAGAGTTGTTTCAGCACACCAAGTTTGTGTAACAGCAAACATTCTGGAACTATCTCCTCGATGGACATGGCCAGTTCAAGCTGCCATTGAAACTGCCTATTTGTTGTATCTTTGGAAAAAAAGAAAATACAATGAACTAGAGGAGCTATTGGTTTTATTATCAGATAAACCAATGTTCAAATCAAATTTTTGCCATTTGCTACCTTTGTGACCTTGGTCAAACCCTTTAATCTCCTGAAGCCTCAGTTTCTTTCATCTATAAAAATGAGATAAAAATAGATTCTCCTCAGAATTTGGGGGAGAATTAAAAGTATTGATATGGTATGTATAATGACCAGGCACAGAGCTGATGGTTGATCATTGCTAATCCCACTACTCATCATCATGGATAAAAGTTTAAACAGCTCTTAAAATTTCTCCAAGTTACTTGTTAACCAATGTCATAAAACAACATGTGTACTACTGTTTCATGAGAAACTATTTGTTCTGTAAGCCTTCACCTGAAGTACAATAAAATATAAAAAAAAAAAAAAAAAAAAATTTCTCCAAGTTACATAGCCCGATGTGGTTCAATAAGTGTTTAAAATTTATTTTTTAATAAATTTTTAAAAATTTATTTTTTTAATAAATTTTAAAAATTTTATTTTAAACATCTCATCTAATAATTGCTTCATGATAATTCCTGACTCGTAGGAGTTTCCTTGTTCTAGTCCATTTTGGAATTTTTTAAAAGGCAATATGCCAAAAAAAAAGTCTTGCGCACAAATTCTTTTTTAGTTTTTCTGTATATTCGTATTAAGAAGATACTAGAAAGTTTGATATAATTGTTTGAAAAGCCTGGCGTGGCTGATAGGACTATAGATTCATTGGTAATGTTCGGGGTAAAAATAATCTTTGTTCCACAATGCTATTGCCAATCACAGATCATAAAGTTGTTTCTGGAAGCAAAATGTATAAACATAGTATGTACTTGAAGGGAATTTTAAACATAATATAGCTTTTTCTTCTCTTCTTCTTCCCAGGATGTAGTTTTGCAAGTTGCAACAAACTTCTGCAGAACTGACTTTAGGTGAACTCTGTCTCTATTTAAATTAAAAGGACACAGAATTATTCTCACCTGGTCAAGCCATTGACCGGACACAGCACAGCAACTGCAAACAAGCAGCAAATGAGCAGCGTGAAATGTTCTTAAACACAGTCAACAGTTCGTTATGATACCAAGTATCACAAAGTGGGCAGGATTAAAAATAGGCATGGTAGGTAATTACAGCCGTGAGCATCGGCTTGCTAAATCTAAACTTGTATTTCCTGATGCCAATTTCCTTCCTGATGCTTTTATCAAGAGTAGGACACCACCCTTTCCTTTCTTCCTTTTTGCTTTTAATTGGATATTCAGGCACAAGATACCGTCATCTAAAACGGAAAATGCTTATTTTTATTTCCACATCCTTTACATCTGTTCTTTCTCTTGAGAAGACTCATGACTCATGATGTGAAGTCCATTGCCCATCAAATTTCACTCGTTCTATAATTTAGCTTTTTTCCTGTTTATTTCAGAGCACTTGTGTCTACTTGGATCCCTGGTGGCGCAGTGGTTAAGAGCTCGGCTGCTAAGCAAACGGCAGTTCGAATCCACCAGCCGCTGCTTGGAAACCCTATGAGGCAGTTCTGCTCTGTCCTATAGGGTCGCTATAAGTCAGAGTCGACGGCAGCAGCTTTGGTTTTGGTTTGGTGATCTTTTCTGAGCGTGATCAAAATGATTACTGGAAGAATGATTACAAATGTATGTTCCTAACTGATTTTTGATACATAGTGCTGTTAGGTACCGTCGAGTCGGTTCTGACTCATAGCGACCCCGTGCACAACAGAACCAAACACTGCCCTGTCCTGCGCCATGCTCACAATCGTTGTTATGCTTGAGCCCACTGTTGCAGCCACTGTGTCAATCCATCTGCTGAGGGTCTCCCTCTTTTTCGATGACCCTCTTCTTTAACAAGCATGATGCATAGACCCATTGCCGTGAAGTCGATTCTGACTCATAGTGACCCTATGGGACAGAGTATAACTGCCCCGTAGGGTTTCCAAGGAGGGGCTGGTGTATTCGAACTGCCAACCTTTTGGTTAGCAGCTGAGCTCTTAACCACTGTGCCGCCAGGGCTCCATGATACATAGAAGCAGCTATAATTTGTTCTCAGTCACCCATGTTTGTAAACTCAAATCCAGGGTTTATTTATCTGGGTTGAAAAGTGGAGAAAGAAACTTGATTAACTTTGACTTGCGTTTCACCACATCAATGCAGAGAGTTCTCTTTCCCTTTAGGTCTTTCTGCTCTGGAGGTGTTCAAGGTGTCAGTTTACAGAAACCATTGATAAAAATGAGGAAAAACAGAATGATCCTCAGAATTTCCTTGCAAGGAGAGAGCAGCAAGGACATAGTGGGACCGTTACACGTCGAGGACGCTCAAAGTTCTATGTGACTATGAAACCTGTTTATACACTCGAAGGGACATGGAACTTCACTGTTTTGCATATTTTAAAATATATTAAACTTTAAAAAGGATCTTTGGATGTTCTTTGGAAAGAATCCAGAAGAAACAGGGTATTGAATCTGCTATCACCAAAAAGAGACTTGTTTGGGAGCCTCAGATAATAATGTCCAAGTTATCACTCTTTAGTTCCAAGCCTCCTGGGAGACAACTGTCTTCTCTGTTTATACTATAAAAGGTATTTTCCATTTAGGAAACGCTGGTGGTGCAGTGGTTAAGAGCTCAGTGCCAACCAAAATGTCAGGAGTTCGAATCCACCAGCCACTCTTTCGAAACCCTATGGGGCAGTTCTACTCTGTCCTATAGGATCGTTATGAGTCGGAATGGACTTGACAGCAACAAGATTGGTTTTGGTTTTAAGAGACAGGTCAACCATAATTAAAAAAAAGAAAACAAAAGAAAAGGAAGGAAGAAAAGAAAAATGAAAAAAATGCGGACATTACAGAAGGTATTAATAAAACATGTTTTGGAAATTTAAAAAGACAAAACTTTAGATACCCATCCGGAGATATTTTAATAGACAAACACTAGTTAAACTTTTTAGGACTTTTGATTATATAATTAACTATAATCCCGTGAAGATAAATGAAGTCTTTGTCCATATAAATTACATCACAGTAGAATAAGCATAATTAAACTACTAAAGCAAAAGGAATTCCAAGTTTCTCAGGTAGCTGTAGAGTATGTAATTCCATATAAATTTTATATGACAGCGTATCAGTGGAGCCATTCTGAGTGAAATGTAAACTTTATATTCTTATAAAAGAAGAAACAAAAATAAGCATTTGTGACCAAGATTTAATAAAGTTAAACATAGGGGTGGTCTCTGAAAAATATATATTGGAGTCACAAGTTAAATTACAGATTAGATTTTCAGGTGGAACTAGAGAATACTTCTACTAATTGACACTTTAGAATATAAGGGTTATAAGGGGACAATAATGTTTCTGTACATTTCTATAGTTTTCTTTTTTAAATAACCATGATGTGCACTGTTTTCTGAAGTGGCTGAACCACCGCACTAGCAATGCCTGAAGGCTCCAGCTACTTCCCTTCCACAACATTACTTGAATTGTTAGTCTTTAAAGGTTCAGCCAGTCTAATAGGTGTATGGTCATAACTCACGGTGGTTTCCATTTGCATTTCCCTAATGACTAATGATATTGAGTACCTTTTCTTGTGCATATTTGCCATTTGTACATTTTCCTTGGTGAAATGTCTGTTAAAAGTTCTCCCATTTTTTAATCTAGTTGACTGCCTTCTTGTAATTGATTTGAAAGAGTCCTTTATACTTTCTGGATATGAGTCCTTTATGAGATACTTACTTAGTAAAAGTTCCTTTGATCCTGTGGCTTGCTTTCGATTTCCTTAAAAGTGATTAATGAGGAGCAAAAATTTTCAATTTTGGTGAAATCTAGTTTTATCATTCAAGTTGTATGAAATCCAAAAATTTTAATTTTAATTTTTTGTTTTTTTCTATGTTCTAAGAATTATCTGTCAAATCAAGATCACAATTTTTTCTAAGAACTATTTAGCTTTACTCATAGATTTTGTCTGTAGCCCATTTAAATTTAATATGTTAATGGTGTTAAGTAAGGATCCAAGTTCTTTCTTTTTTATATGAACATCCCAATATTTCAGCATCATTTGTTGAAAGGACTAGCCTTTCCCATTCATTATCTTGACAGAATTTTCAAAAATAAATCAAGTTTCTCGACTTTCTGTTCTGTCCGTTGTTCTGTGTGTCTATTTTGACGCCGATACCACCCTGCTTTTATTATAGCGGCTTTATAGGAAGCCCTGGAAGCAAATAATATAAGAAATTCAACTCTTTTATTTTTCTTTTCAAAAATGTTATGTCCTTTGAAAATCCATATAAATCTTAGAATCAACTTTCAAAAATAAAAATAAAAAGCTTGCTGAGATTTTGACTGGGATGGCATTGACTCTATAGATTTAGGTAGAACTGACATCTTAATATGTGAGTCTTCTCTTAACAGGCTGTACCTTTTCATATATTTAAGGCTTTCAGTTTATTCCTACTGATTTCATGTTTTTGAAGTTATTGTATATGGTCTTTTTAAAATTTCAATTCCCAATTACTTTTTGCTAGAACATGAAAATATAACTGGTTTTTGTAAATGGATCTTGTATCCTATAATTTGCTGAATTAACTTATTAGTTCTGGGTAGGGTTCCCCACCTCCCAACCCCCCCCCCTTTTCTTTTTTTTTCTTTTTTTAATTCCTGAGAATTTTTTACATACTTGATCATGTATTCCACAAATAAAGTGCATACATAAAGTGGCTTTTATATCTTCCTTTCTGATATATAATCCTTTCTTTCTCTCTCTCTCTGTTTTTTATTTTCTTGCCTTCATACAGTGGCTAGGACTTCCAATACAATGTTGAATAGAAATAATGAGAATAAACTTATTTAACTTGATTCTCAGCTGCAGTGTTTTTGTAGGTACCCTTTATCATACTGAGAACATCTTCTATTTTTGGTTTGCAGATTTTTATCATAAAAAGGTGTTTAATTTCATCATTCTTCTTTCTGCAACTAATAAGATGATCATATTTTTTGGTTTTAGTTTGTTAATATTATGTGTATTAGTTATCTATTGCTACATAACAATATTACCACAAACATAGTGGCTTAAAACAGCACATACATATTATTTCTCAGTTTCTGTGCATCAGGAGCCCACGCATGGCTACAGTGGGTCCTCTGCTTCCGGCTTGCACAAGACTGCTCTCAAGCTGCCAACCAAGAGTACGGTCTCATCTGAGGCTCAGCTGGGGAAGGATCTGCTTCCAAGCTCATGTGGTTATTAGAAGCACTCAGTTTCTTGTGAACGATCAGACTGAGGGTCATCATTTCCTGCAGGCTGAAGGCTGGAGACTATCCTCAGTTCCTTACCATGTGGCCTTCTTCAAATGGCAGCTGACAACATGGTAGCTTGCTTCTTCAATGTCAACATCAGAGAGTATTCTAGTGAGACCGACCTTATAACCTTGTGTAATGTAATTATGTATGTGCAATCATGTACATGCTGTCTCATTTACCGTATTCTATTGGTTATAGGTAAGCCGCAGGTCCTGTCCACACTCAAGGGGATGAATTACACAGGGGCATAATACCAAGAGTCAGGGATTATAGGGACCACTTTAGAGTCGGTCTGATACTTGGTGAGTTATACTGGTTGATTTTCAAATGTTAAGCCAACTTCGTGTTTCTGAGATAAGTTCACCACAGACGTATGTATTATCCATTTTATATATTGTGAATTTGATCTGTTAAAAGTTTATCAAGGAAAAAGAAAGTTTATTAAAGATTTTTGCCTATATTCCTGTGAAATAATGAGTTACACTGCTCCGTCCTCTTCTATTCCACATACATGTAGGATTAGATGTGTTCCTTCCTCTTATAGTCCATGGAAGAGTTTGTGCAAAACTGGTACTTTTTTTTTTTTCCACAAGTTTTTGGTAAAATTCATCAGTAAAAACAATCTGAGTCTAGAGTTTTCTTTGTGGAAAGTTTTGGGTTTGCGTTTTCTTTCTTTTTTTTTTTTTTTTTTAAATGAGTGATAATTGGTAGTTTCTATCGTTCAAGGAATTTGTCCATTTTCATTGAGTTGCCAAATATTTGAGCAAAAAGTTGTTCATACTATTTCTTTAATATCTTTTATTAAATTTTACTTATTTATTTTGTTTTTGTTGAGAATATACACAGCAAAACATACACCAATTCTACAGTTTCTACATGTACAGTTCAGTAGCATTGATTACATTCTTCGAGTTGTACAACTATTTTCACCCTATTTTCTGAGTTGTTTATTCCCCATTAACATAAACTCACTGCCCCCTAAGTTCCTATCTAATCTTTCAAGTTGCTGTTGTCAATTTGATCCCATATAGATAGTTCTTAAAAGAGCATAATGCTCAAGCCAGATATTTTTTCACTAGTTAAGCTAAACTATTGTTTGGTTTTAAGAAGACTTCAGAGGTTGTTTTTGGTTTAAGGTTTAAAGATTATCTCAGGACAATTGTTTTGGGGTTCCGCCAGCATCCCTGGCTCCAGAAAGCCTGGCATACATGAGAATTTGAAATTCTGTTCTACATTTTCTCCCTTTTGATCAGAATTATTTTAATTGGCTAATAATGTATTTAGTGTTTCTGTTCTACCTCTTAGTTCATTGCATAGTTCCTGGGGTCTTAAAAGCTTACAAGCAACCATCCAAAGCACATGAATTGATCTCTATTTGCCTGGAACGACAGAGGAAGAAGTAGAGTTAGGAATAGGAGGAGGGAATGGATTGTGTGACTGACTACCTCGATGAACAACTATCTCCCTTGCCATGAGACCAGAAGAACTGGATGGTGTCCAGCTACCTTAGTATCTTTCTAATGTCTATAGGACCTACACTGCAACTCCTTCTTTTATTTCTGATATTGGTAATTTGTGTTATTTTTTCTCTTTTTGGTGATCACTCTGGAAAGTTGTCTATTTATTTTATCAATCTATTCCAAGAACTAGATTTTGCTTTCATTGATTTTTATTTTCTAATTTTTTATTTCATTGGTTTTTTGCTCATATCTTTATTACTTTATTTGTCCTGATTGCTTATTTGCTTGCCTTTTTAAAAAAAAACTAATTTATTTACTCTTCTATTTCTTGTTTCTTAATGTTTAGGTAATTGATTTAAGATTCTTCTTTCTTCCTAATATAATCACTTAATGCTGCACATTTTTGTGTAAATACTACTTTGATTATACCCAGTGGAGGACTGGATCTGGCTTTTACAAGCTCATAAGAGCCTATGGTTACATTTTCAGAAATTTTATGAGCTGGTTTTTAAACAGAGCCATTATTAAAAATAAATCATGTAAATTTACAGCTAAATAAATTACATTACAACCAAAGGTAATACTCAAAACTCATCAACTCCTAAATATTTTAGTCCATTTTACTATTATCTGTATTCTTGAGTCAGAGTCAACTCTACAGCCCACAGCAACAACAACATGCTCTTGAAGTTATTTATGTTTGTATCTGTATGATTGGGACACTCATGGTGTGCTAGTGGTCATCTCCTCTAAGCTTTACTTTCACTGACATTATACTGGTAGCTTCAAATCAGCCATGGTGGGAGTATTTATACCGCAGAAATTGGCGAACACCATAAATCAGGGCATTTTTCACAAAAAGCCTCTTGTAAAATATTACCAGCACACTGCTGACTTCATCGTAGACAGGTTAATATGTGGTATTGTCATTTTCATTCAATTCAAAATATTTTCTGATTTCACGTATGCTTGCTCATTTGACCATTTGTTATTTATAAACTACATATTTTAATTTTCCAAATACATGCAAAATTTCTAGATGTATTTCTTTTTTTGATTTCTAGTTTAATTCCACTGGGGTCAGAGATCATATTCTGTATGACTTCATTCCTTTTAAACGTGTTAGTATCTGTTTTATGACCCAGAATATGGCTTGTCATGATGGATTTCCCATACGCCCTTGGAAATAAAAATGAATTCTGCTGTTCTTGGATAAAGAGTTATCTAAATGTCAATAAGGTCAAATGGGTTGATACTGTTGTTCAAGTATCCTATATGTTTATTATTATTATTTTGTCTATTTTTTCTATTATGTACTAAAAAATTAGGGTTGAAGTCTTTCATTTTAACAGTGGATTCATCAATTTTTCCTTTAAGTTCTACCATTTATGCTTTATAGATTCTGAAGCACTGTTTTAAGGTCTATAAAGGTTTACGGTTTTTATATCTTCATGGTGAATTGACTCCTTTCATTATGTAGCATATACATCTTTCTTCCTGATAATGTTCCTGATTCTGGTGTTTACTTCTTCTGATATAACTACAGAAAATCCGTCATTCTTTTGATTAGTGTGTGATGTATATTTGTGATGCATGTTTTTATCCTTTTATTCTCAATTTATCTGTGCTGTGTATTTAAAGGTGACTTCCTGTAGGATATATTTGAATCCTATATTTTTACCTAACCTGACAACTTCTCTTTTTGTTGACATGCTAACACCAATTACCTTAAGGTAAGCATAGATAAAAGGAGCCCTGGTATCACAGTGGTTTAATTGTAGGTATAAAATACCAAAAACACCACAAAAAGCAAACCCATTGCTGTTCAAGTCAATTCTGACTCATAGCGACCCTACAGGACAGACTAGAATTGCCCCATAGGGTTTCTAAGGAATAGCTGGTGGATTCAAAAATCACCCACCTTTTGATTAGCAGCCTATCTCTTATAGATGGGTTTAATCTACTATATTGCTGTTTGTTTCTATTTTACCCCTCTGTTTTTTGTTCTTCTTTCTCAGTCTTTTTCCTGCTTTTTTGTGTTTTAACTGAGAAATTTTTAGCCTTTTGTTTTATCTCCACTATTGGGTTGTTACTTTACCACTTTGTGTGTGTGTGTATACGTTGTGTGTGTGTAATCTTTAAGGTTTACATTGTATATTTTAACTTTTCACAGTCTACCTTCCAATAATATTATCTTCCTTTATCATATAGCATAAGAATCCCAGATCGGTATACTTCAAGCCTCAAATTCTTTCTGATATTGTTGCCATATATTTTAATTGTCTCTGTTGTAACTACATAAATTTATTATTATAATTTCTGCTTTAAACAGTCAATTATCTTTTAAAGATACTAAAAATTAAAAAAAGCAGTCTTTAATGTTTATTCACACTTTTCCCACATTAGTGCTTTTTCTATTTGCATAGATTCACATTGCTATCTTTTATGATTTCCTTCTACCTGAAGAACTAACCCTAACATTGTTTGTATTGCACGTCGCTTAATCAAGTTTGTGTAGAGAAACAGAACCAGACTTCTCTTTATGTATATATACAGACAGAGAGATTGATTTACTTCAGGGAATTGGCTCCTGCAATTCTGGGGGGCTTGAAAGTCCAAAATCTGTTGATCAGGTGTCAGACTGAACACTCCTGCTGGCCTGTGTCCCCAAATCCATAGATCAGGGGACAAGTTGGGGACGCCTGCAGGTTTGCATCACAAGATCCATATGGGACGAGTGAGAGAGCTTTGCCAAAATATCTATTTATAATCCGGAGGCAGACCACACCTTAGGGAAAACTCTCCTTTTGCTTTTAAGGCCTTCAATTGATTGATTGAGGCTTACCCACATCATGAAGTTAATCTGCTTTCTTAAAGCTAACTGAGTTAATTATATCTAGCTACGGCAACTAGACTAGTGTTTTATCAAACAACTGGACACCAGAGCCTAGCCAAATTGATGCATAAAATTAACTATCACAGCATGTATGTGGGTAAAAGAGTCTCTCTGCTTTTGGTGGCCACGAAGAATCTTTTTTCAGCTTCTGCTGTGTAACCTATTTTTAATCCCACCCAATAGAATTTTCATTTTTGGTACTGAGCTTAGCTTTTTATTTCTAGAAGCCCTATTTGGGTCTTTTTTGTATTTCCTGTTTCTCTCTTCATCAAATATTTTGTCTACCTTTCCTTCACTTTTTACTCATTTTCTTGTCTTGTCTCTGTGCAGGTCTGTCTTTCTAGAGGTGGTGGATGTTCAGAGGCAGAATTTTTACTGGTCAATGCGCCTAATGGGCAGCTACCACCTATCTGTCAGTCGGGGCTTGTGCGTTGCTATGATGATGAACAGGTTTCAGCAGAGCTTCCAGACTAATATGGATGAAAAAATCAGTCACTGCAAACCTTACAGGGCACAGTTCTACTCGGACACACATGGGCTCACCATGAGTCAGAATCAACTTGATGACATCTGGTCTCTTCCTAACCTGCAATCCTCTCTAAGGGAAGCAACTCTCTAATTCAATGTATAACCTTCCCAGGACGTTGCACGTAGATGTTCAATGAATGTTAAATAAATAATAGCAGCTCCTGAGATGTCAGTCTCATGAGGTGAGGGGGAAAAAAAAAGCATTGGGCATCTCTATCTGAGTTCTCTCGGGCTGTCATAACAAAATATCACAATATGGGAGCTTTAAAGAACCTCAGTTTATCTTCTGACAATTCTGGAGGCTGGATGGCCAAGCCAAGGTATTAATTCCCTCTGAGGGCTGTGAGACAGGGACCGTTCCACGCCTCTCTCCTAGCTTCTGGCAACCCTTGGCGTTCTTTGCTGTTTGTAGACATGTCTTCACGTGATGTCTTCCCTGCGTGAGTGACTTTGTTTCCATGTCTGTCCTTCTCTTTTATAAGAGGATTATGATTAGGACCCTCCCTACTCCAGTATGATTGTGTTACTTTAATTGATAACATCTGCAAAGATGTTTCTTATTTCAAACAAGATCACATTCACCAGTGCAGGGGTTCAGACTTCAACATATATTTTGGGATGACATAATTCAACCCATAACAACTCCCATTGCCCAATCCAAGTAAAAGTTCTTGGAGTGAGAAGTTACAATAAATGAGCACCCAAGGACTTTCAAATGTTAATGGTCTATTACTGCTATTATATAGCACTCATAAATGTATTTATTTCCACCATAAATATTGATCACTTCTGATACTCTAAGAATTGGGCTAAATGCTAGATATAAAGGCTTCACACTCCAGATGGGATATGGACAAACAGATCAACAATTATGGTAGTTTAAGTTTTATTACTGAAAAATATGTAAGTTGATAAGACAGTTCGTAAGAAGGACTGATGACTCATTCTGGGGAGAATTCAAGGGAGATGTCCTGGAAGAGGTAACATAATATTATTTTTGCTGACAAATGATTTAAGGATATGGAACATTAGATGTAAAAGTAAGAAATAAGAGAGAAATAGAATGGAAGTAAAAGAGAGAGAGACGAGGAACAGAGAGATAGAAAGAATGTTACATTCAAGGCAAGTAAAAACTGCTTACTAAAATTATTCCACATACTCTTTATCACAGTTGCAGCAGAGGCTAGACCACGAATCACATTATCTGAAGTTTTTAAATGATCCTAAAGCTAAAAATACTTCTAGGAGTTTCAATAGGGGAATGCGATGATCAATTTTTTTCTTTGAGAAAGATTACTCCATTCAGTAATTACAGGCTATAAGATAAACGTGTTGCAATGATATGTTATGATACCTCATACCAGCTTTGACGGTACTGGTTACACACCCTTCATTATATTTATATATTGTGTGTGCGTGTGTGTTTATAGTAAAGTCGTGAAAGATAGCCTGCGTTTTTGGCCGCTTGAAAAGATTTTCCCCCAATTACAGATAATTCAAAATTCAAATGAGATTCTTTTTCCTTCTACAATTAATTATGCTTTAAGTGTGACAAAGGGAACATGAATAATTTGTCTAATTTGTGTATTTATTTAGCAGATATTGTTTGACTGCTTGTTATGTGTCAGACCCTGTGATGGGTATTAGATATTCAGTAGTGACCAACAGACTAGAATTCCTGCTTTCACCAAGTACGCTTCAGCACCTCACTTCATCTGGATAAGGTGCACCTGCCTGTACACGCCATTTATACACAGAACAGACGATCGACATATGCTTTTCACACAGGGAAAACACCAACTAAATGTTTTACTATATCACGGTTCTGTGGTATTCATTTGAAATTTTTACTTAACTGCACGTTTATGAACATCTTTGTGAGACGCGAACTTCACTTTGTTCAGGATCATCTCTTTGAGGATGTTTGTGTAGATAACATCTGGCATCACAACCGAGGGCAGGTTCGCTTACGGTCTTGAAAGATTGAGTAGTGTCTCCTGCCAAAGCAGTGGAAAGGCATGCTTACTGTCAAGCATAATAGAAATAATGTCTCTCTCCCCAGCCAAGTGGGACATTGGTAGTTTAACAGTAGAATTCTTGCCTTTCCATGCGGGAGATCTGGGTTTGATTCTCAGGCAATACATCTCATCCATAGCCATCACCTGTCTGTCAGTGAAGGCTTAACAAGTTGCTGTGATGCTGAACAGGTTTTAGTGGAGCTTCCAGACTAAGATGGACTAGGAGCAAACGTCTGGAAATCTACTTCCGAAAGTCAGTGAGTGAAAATCCTATGGGTCACAACAGTCCTATCAGCAACTGATCATGAGATGCTGCAGGACCAGGCAGACTTTTGCTCCTTTGTGCATAGGGTCACGATGAGTTGGGGGGCCGACTCCACGGCAGCCAACAACAACCACAGCAAAGAGCAGACTGGTTAATGCCCATTATAAAAGATACCAGTTGCCTCTAGTCCATTCCGACTCAAAAGATTGGGGTTCCTAAAGAGCAGTCTTTTGCTCTAACACAAACCACTGCATGTGCAGTCTGGTCTAGCCCTCTTCACATCACCCTGTGGCAACTTGTGTCAGAGAATTAGACCTGCTCTCATTTCTGCTAGTGCTGTGAGAGGAAAACTCTCTTTGTCTCTGACCCAGGAGTCTCGTGTTTTCTAGACGCATTCATGAAACTGTAGCAGGCTGAACTGTCGGCTCGCAGGTAGAATAAACTCTTACATCCTTCACGATATTTGACAATCAGTATCTCTTCTGCAGTAGCTCATAATACATTTTTATCTAGGTCTCAAGTTCAAAAGTACCTAGAAGTGACAATGCAATGATTTCAAGTTCTGGGAATCCATACCAAGAAAATTATTAAACTGTATTGAGAAGAATTAAATAAGACATGAATAAATGGGGAACTACATCACGTTCCTAGAGAGGAAGGTTCAACATTGTAAAAATGTCGGTTGTACCCAAATTAATCTTTTATTTCCTTGCAATACCAATAAATAATAATCTATTTTATGAATTTCCTATTGGGAAATTGGTAGGATTTGGGGGAGAGGGAGAAGAATTGAGGTGAATGGTGACACAGCAACTTTTACATGTTCTAATTTTACTGCAAAAATGTTTTCAAGTTTTATATGGATTCTTTAACTTAAAAATACATAAAATGTTTAGAAATGGTTTAGCATTAATACAAATAATAAAGATGACTCAGAAAACTGTGGTGTATTCTTGGTAATATTAGAATCTGGGGCTATGTGCAATCAAGCTTCCTTCTGCCTTCTTCATTTTGAAAATGTTATTTTTTATAACCATGTACTTATGATAGACAATACATATGATTTACATTTCAATTACTTTAGCTGGCTTAAACATCCAAATGTTAAACTCAGTGGCTAAATTATATCTTTTGCAGTGTCATTAGAGAGAGATTTAATATTTAAAATGACAACAAAAAAGATGACAAGTTACTCTGTTTCTTTCAGGAAAAAATCAAGATGTTTATGGTAGCCTTTATTCATTTATATGAGTGTTAAAGAGGCATTATGTGCACCAAGCTTGTCAATGAACATTCGGAAGATCGGCTGTCCACTTATGAGCGATTCTGTGACCTCTTGGAGAATTTGAATCACTGAAAGGACCCAGCAGAAAACAGTGAGCCTGCCTCTGCCAAGCATTCAAATATTTTAAAGTTCTTGCTAAACATTCTATATTCAAAGGCTTCAAAATTCTAAGATGCTTTATTTTTTTTCAAACTTAACCTTGGATTGCACTGTTATGTTCAGATTTAGAGGTTTGAAGTCACACATTTATATTGTTACACTGTGTTCACAGATCTAATCAATTCATTTTTTCAATAAATGTTGTTTTTCTTTCGAAGACAATACTTACACAATTTGAAAATAAAATTTAAATTTTGTTAGCATTCATTGAAAATACTGATGTACCAATTTCCTTTTGGTTTTGGGTTTATCTTTAGTCATTTTTTTATTTCATAAATTTTAATTTGCCATTGGAAATATAGCCCTGGTGGCACAGTGGTTAAGAGGTAGGCCTGCTAACCAAAAGGTCGACAGTTCGAATCCACCAGCTGTTCCTCGGAAACCTTGTGAGGCAGTTCCACCCTGTCCTATGGGGTCACTATGAGTCGAAATCAACTTGACGGCAGCAACAAGTCTGGTATATATATATATACACACGCACACGTAAACACAAAATTAGAGATTTAATTTGATTTCAGCCTTATGTCAAAAAATTTGAGGGACGTGATCCAAGAAAAGATAAATCATTTTTAGAGAAACAGATGATCATCCAATCTTCTGGACCCTCGTCCTGATGTTTGAGAACAGTCCCTGAGATGTTTCACTGTGTTCTGTGTAATAAAACGTATTTTCCAATAAAATAAACTTTTAAACACATAGAGATGTATATATAGTCACTTCAGTTTCAACATCATAGCCTTTTAAAACTATAGTGTGAATTTAATTCATGTAATTTTTTAAGTTCATATCAAATGTGAGACTAACTCAGAACTACATGGTAGAACAATATGCTCCAAGAGTAATTTCTTGTGCTGTCCTCTTTGTTTACCTTATTTCACGTCACTGTATAGTTACAACACTCGGTAACACTTCACAGGCTTAGCATTCTTTCCATTTTAATGAGTTAATTTATCTCCAAACGTCAGACCTTTATCTCCAACTCGTGCCCAGAATAGGATCATCTAAAACCCTACCCAAAAAAACACGTAAATAAAACCCCATATGCATTCACCTTCTATTAAAAAAAAAAAAAGTCTCATGTCAGAACAGTAGATCATATTGTGTCTCTCCAGTGAGTGAGGTGTTCAGTGTGTTGGCATTTTGTTTGTTTTGTGTTAATTGGGACATTATTTGGACATTTACTTGGACATCATTTATTTGAACATCAGAGAAAACGAAGACAACCAGTGACTTCAGAAACCTACTAAAATCAAAGATATCATTTCCAAAATGATATTTTCATCAGCTGATATTATAACGTGTTAGGAGGGAAATCTTGAAATTACCTGAATACCAACATGTAAATTCCTTGGCGTTACCTTTCTTCAGTTGTAAAATTGAACCCGAATGTACCTATGGAATTATTTTATCTCAAGACTTGCTTTCTAGCTATATACTGAGGTTGGGCCTTCTCTGATTCTTCTTTTTGCTTTTCCATCCTAATTTTGTTACCACCTGTCCCTGTTTTCCCTTGTAGCTCTGACTTAACTTATCCAGGATTGCTTATTTTCTTTTAACAACTTATTTCTTCCTTTTCTCTGAACTCTAGTTCACTTTAGTCATGTTTGAACTGTTAGAAATGGAATAAATCATCAAAAGCTTTTATTTAGAATATTATATTTTTATACATTCTTCATCAGTTTAAGAAAGAAATTAAAACTACCCTTGGATTCCTTAGTAAATTGCCACATGCCTCTCTCTTCATTAACCTATAATTTCTATTTCTCCTAAGCCATAATGGTTATTTTGCATGTCAGGGTGGATTGCAAATCTGGTTGCACTTAGGGGATTTCCCAATTGTATGTAATTTGGACTAAGCTTTGCTTTAGCCCTGAGTGCTGTTTCAGCACAAATCAAATCCAAATCATTTCACCAAATCATTACGGCTGCTTACGTTCAGTGAAACAGTGCAATGGTTTAGAAAAAACTTAACCCAAATCAGAATTGGTTGGTCAGTTTACTTTGTTGACTGAATATATTTTTTGAATTATGCATGTGACTGCTTTGATTTCTCCTTCAGTGTTTTATGCATTCAGAAAACATATCTGCTCTAGAGAAAAACTGAGACAGAAAAAACAGTTTACAGATGTGTATTCCTACGTCTCAGGTATAGACATTCCTCAAAAAGTGGCTTCAGAGATTAAAGATAGAACCTGTAATGCACTCCAGAATTAACTCTTATTTGAAAATAAATGCCTGCCTATATTTATGTGCACAAAACTTACCACCTAAAGTAAAATTTGGATGAGTGAGAAAAATTATGTTATAAATTTATATTTGGTATGTTAATACATCAACAGGAGATAAACACAGACCAAAATAATACAATATAATAGTTCTCCACCTGGACTGACCCTTCCTATTACTCTAAGCACGTAGCTTCATCTGTTGGTTGAGAAATTAATGTGTTCATGAGTCAGATGTGACTCATATAAATGATCCATGGTACAAGTGATCAAAAGGACATCTTAGTATTCAGTTAAGATAATCAGGAAAATATCAATGCTTTTCATTCTTCTTGCTTTATGCAATGTCTCTAAATATATATATATATATATATATATATATATATTTGTTCGTAAGAACTCTTTTAAACAGAAACAACTTCAACCACAAAAAAGATAACTTTACACCAGTATGTTCCAAACTGCAAATCACATCCTATAACTTGGCTATGAACAAACATCAATGAGCTGTAACCAGCATTAAAAATAAATAGAATAGAATTTAAAAAACAAAAAAACAAAGTACCTCCCATGAAGTATTGTCTTGTGACTCTTACTTAAATTATATATGCCTGTGTGTGTCAGGATGTCAAATGTATTTCTTACTGTAGGTTGTAGTCAAGATATGTGAAAGCCACAGCCTGAGACAGCAAAATGGATGAACCTAAAGTAACAGTGTGATCATGAAAACATCTTTTCATGACAGGCAGCACTGACAAGCTTTTGCTCTGGTGAGGGACTTTCTTATTATCCATAAGCATCCATAAGTTAAAATTTTTAGGCAGAAGAGTTTGTGCAGACCTCAAGCATATCTCAGAAGAATTCTGATCTTCCTCTGATATTTCAACTTCTCTTCAGTTTAAGGAATACAATGATTTGGATGGTCTGATTTTGAGAAACTTACTTCCTACGGGATTCTTTTTCAGTCTTTCGTGTAACATGGATTTCCTTTTTCCCCTTCACTTAATGAGCCAAAAAACGCTAACTCCTCTTTCTGTCCTTCTTAGTCCAGGCAAACCTTAGGCCTCCATCAAACCACCTTGACATCATTGTGTTTTTCGACTTTTAATTTGTGCTTGGAGAGCTCATTCATTTTCCATGTGGTGGTCTCTGAGAAAATACAGAAGCTTTTGGTTAGCAGTGGAGCTCATGAACCATTTGTACCACCCAGGGATTCCTCTATTAGTGCAACATGTTGATTATTTAATGTAAGCATATATGGCTGTGACTTTTTTTTTTTATTACTTTTTTTTTTATTGTATTTCAGGTGAAGGCTTACAGAACAAATAGTTTCTCATGAAACAGTAGTACACATATTGTTTTATGACATTGGTTAACAACCCCACAACATGTCAACCCTCTAACTTCTCAACCTTTTTTGGGGGGGGGAATACACATAGCCAAAGATACACCATTACAAAAATTTCTACATGCACAGTTCAGTGACACTGACTACGCTCTTCCAATTGTGCTGTTATTCTCACTTAAGATGAAGGCTTACAGAACAAAATAGTTTCTCATTGAACAGTTACTACAAATATTGCCCTATGACAATGGTTAACAATCTCACAACACATCAACAATCTCCTTACTCAACCTTGGGTTCCCTATCACCAGCTTCCTTGTCCCCTTCTGCCTTCTGGCCCTTGTCACTGGACTACTGTACCTCGTTAGTCTCATTTGGTTTTACGGGGCTGTCCCCTCCCAGGCTGAACAGTGAACCTCGGAGATAACTTCACCATTGAGCTAAAAGGGTGTCTAGGGGCCATACTCTCGGAGTTTCTCCAGTCTCCTTTAGGCCAGTAAGTCTGGTCTTTTTTTTGTGAGTTAGAATTATGTTCTACATCCTTCTCCAGCTCTGTCCAGAACCCTCTGTTGTGATCCTGGTCAGAGCAGTCAGTGGTGGTAGCCGGGCACCATCTAGCTGTACCGGACTCAGTCCGGTGGAGGCCTTGGTAGCTGTGGACCATTAGTCCTTTGGACTAATCTTTTCCTTGTATCCTGTTCTCTTCATTCTCTCTTGCTCCTGAAGGGATGAGACCAGTGGAGTATCTTAGATGGCCTCTCACAGGCTTTTAAGACCCCAGACACTACTCACCAAGGTAGAATGTAGAACATTGTCTTTATAAGCTGTGTCATGCCAATTGAGCTAGATGTTCCTCGAGACCATGGTCCCCATAATGGCTGTGACTTTTATAGTACAATTTTCATTAGCAGTTTAATCATTTCATTTGTGATCAGTGGTATTTATTATTGGTAATAATGGGCCAGCGGAAAGCCTGTGTGGGCCTCAATACGCATGACAAAAGGGCTCCTCCCCTTCTTTATTCTGAAAACTGTGAGTGGATATGGTGAAGTTAGAATGAGGTAAGGCTCTTAGGAAGTGAAGTAGTCGTAAGTTCCTTGGCCTCCCTAGCTACTACCATAGAAGCTTCTTGCCAAAGAAAGTATAAGTGGCAAATATAGTCTTTATGAGCCCTGCGGTCCAACAGGTGGTTGGTTTCATGAATGCCCAGTAAAACTGCAATATTGAGCTCACCTCATGTAGACTCAGATACAACAGGGTAAATTGAGGGTCTGGGTGTCCAACGAGTATATCCTACCCTTTCACTCTTGTGCCCCCACATCTTATTCTGCTCTGGCTTTCCCAGTTCTCTTTCCAGTTGTAGTCAGACGGGACCGATAGAGAGTCTTATTGATATATAATTTCCACTTTTAGTCAAGTGGCTGCCCAACCTTTTCCAGCTGCACGTGCCATTCAAATCCACATGTCCCCTTCACTTTAACTTCTCAGCTGCTTTGGACCAGCAGAGTCAGAAACTCAGTCCCACAGGTTTTGGATACTAAAATCTCCCAGGATGGTGTTTTACCATGTGACTCCTCGGTCACTGAGCCCCCAGTATTGTGGACTGTTAAAACAGGCTCTCAGAGACATCAGCAGTTTGTTGGATCTAAAAGTAGCTCTGAATAATTCAAGTTCTCCTTTGCATACTCTTCAAAGCACAAATAGTTCTAGGTTTAAACTTCCCCTGTATGTCTCCATTTTGTAAATAAAAAATATTAAATACCAAGCTTATACTTTTCCTCAACATTTCTCACCTCCATTAAAAGATCAAGGAAAGAATCATAAGATTACACCCTGTGCTGGTTAAACAGAAAAATAATTTAATTAAAATCCGCTTGTTCTTTCCAGTCTTCTGGGATCTAGTCATATGAAATGACACTCTTCCAAACAAGCGTAGCTACTGGCCTTATTTTAGAAATAAGACACATCTAGTATTGTACACATACCATTGTTTTAGCAGTTCAGTACCTCCCCTTGTCAAAACCACATCTAGTGGAACGTCACAATGATCTTTTGAAAGTAGAGAAGAATCCGTGGGGAGAGGGGAATCAAATGAGTTCAGAATATTTTCATAATTATTCATGCCACATACAAATGTACATGGTATATATAAAATACGTAATAATATCGGACCTAGAGTATACATTATTTTTAAATATCCTGTCAAATTAAAAAATAATACTTTCCTGTTTTATATTTTATATTTTAGCTCATCTCTTCAGCCTTATAAAATTAATCCTGCCAATTCTAAAGACAACGAAGCTTTGATGCAATGTTCCAGAAAACTACCATATGGCCCCAGAGTGCTAGTCCTTAGGAAAATAGTTACCAACTGAATATCAATTAACGGACATTCATATTAATTTAATGAGAAATGCAATCTAGAAATTTGAGTCTCACTCCTTTTGATGAACGTAAAGATTCTTAGAGTTTGCAAGCTTGCTCTGGAACAACACAGGGGAAACTGCTAAGCCCACCCTAAGTCCAGCCTAAGGTTTTTTTGTTTGTTTTTTTGTGGGGGGAGGGACACACCTTCTTAGACCCATCAGGATACTTGGTGACAGGCTAACATAAGCTTTGAGAGTCTCTGTGGTGACTGTGACAATCAAGCCAACTGCTTCCCTCTTTGGGTTCCATCATATCATCTCTTCACTTCCAGTTAGCCCCTAATCACCTTAAAAAAAAATAATCCTTCACTATTTATGGCTATGATACTATATATGATATGCATTACTTACGATATGTATTAGAGTTCTGTCCTTGGTCCATTACTCATTTCATGCACCACTATCCCTGGGCAAGCTTATCCATTCTACCACATCCACTTACATGCAGATGACCCCTACATTTTCTTTTCTAACCCAGACCTCTCCCTTGAACTTCCAGAAAGACATCTCACCATCACACAGGCATTTCAAATTAGACATTTTCGTAATAGAATTTAGATCTTTTTCTGAATCTGCTCTTCTTCCAGCATTATCTTTCTCTATTAGTGAAACTGCAATTCATTGGGTCAACAGTGCTAAAGAACAGAGTTCTCCTTGACTCCCCTCTCTTAGCCTTCATAGGGAATTACTCATCAAGTCCGAATATCTCTTAAAGGTGGCCCTTCATCTTCAACCCTTCAATCTATTCAGGAAATGTTTACTAAGAGTCCGCCATGAGCCAGGCACTCTTCTAGGGGCTGAGTTTACTTGGACAACAAAACAGAAACAAAAAACAAACAAAAGAAAGCTTGACTAATTGGAACTTACGTTCTAGCTTGGGAAGGCAGATACTAAGCAATAAATATAATAAATTAGTTATCAAAAGCTGCCACGTGCTACAGACTAACATAAATAGAACAGACTACTGAGGATCAGGAATGCAGAGGTGAGGGATTGCAATTTTAAATCAGCTTGTCAGAATAGGCCTCACTGAGAAAGTAATGTTTGAGCAAAGACTTAAAGAATGTACCAGAATTACTCATGAAAATATGGTGGAAGAGTGCGCCAGGGAGAGACGCCAGCCAGTGTAAGGGCCCCAGGCAGCTTGTGTGCGGTGGTTCCGGGGGGGAGCAAGGAGACCAGTGAGACTAGAGACCATGGCCTTAGTTTTGACGGTTCTTGTTCCTCAGCTTCCAACACAGCTTCCAATGCCCATCAGAGTTCTCTCTCTACAAATCAGGTGTCCACGTTTCTCCCCTCTTCAGACCACAAGTAACAACTGAACTCTTCATTAGTGTATAAAGGTGTTCACAATCTGCTTTCTGTTTATTTCTGTAGGTTTATCTCATTCGGCTTCCCATTCATTTGATGGTCCAACAGCATTGCACACTTTGCAGTTTCATATACCCCAGAGGTTTTTACCTCTCTAACTTTATGCTGTCTCTTTTTTGCAGAATCTCCATGCCTCCTTCGCCTGGCTCCACAGTGCTCTTCACTTTGGTTTCAGCTTCACCCCTAACCACCAGCAGCACAGATTAAATTCAGTGAGGCTCCTTTTTTCGACCTTTGCATATCTTCATCATTGCTCTTGTTAACTATGTTATAAATACATACGTATGTCTTTATTATTTGGCTCTGCACTCTTTAAGGGTAAAGAACGTGTGCCTTATGCACAGTAGATGTCCAGTAAATATTGGTTGACTAGATGAATCATTATTATGACTAAGAAATGCATTGTCCATAAAATAAACAAGTGAGATTTCAGTTGGACTTAAGAGGAACGTTTGTTTCCTAGTGTTGCAGGATAAAATTCCAGCTTCTTTGTCTGCCATGGGACTTAAAATAGTGGTACCATTTGGTTTTTCAAACTGTGTGTGTGTGTGTATCAATCTATCTATCTACCTATATATGTATAGGCCCTGGTGGCGCAGTGGTTAAGAGCTATGGTCAGCTACAACTGCTAACCAAAAGATTGACAGTTCGAATCCACCAGTCACTGCTTGGAAACCCTATGGGGCCGTTCTATGCTGTCCAATAGGGTTGCTATGAGTTGGAATCGACTTGATGGCAACAGGTTTGGTTTGGGGTTTGATATATATATATACACATATGCAAGCATATATATGTACATACACATATACACAAATACATATCTGCATATGTATATATGTGCATGTGTAAACTTGCCATTTTTGAAGCCACTTTTCAATGTAACTTCAATAAGCTGATGGCTCAACAAGCTCCTCATTGTTCCCGCAAACACACTGGCCATGCTCCAGCCTCCACACCTCTCCTCTTATTATCCTCCTATTCCCTTTCTTGGAAAGTCTGCTTTGTTTGTTTGTTTTTCTCTTTATAAATCTTGTCAATCTGTAATAAGTTCTCCTCCAAGGACTCACACCCAAGTGAAATCTCCCTTTTCCACCTTTGAACTTACAGCGTTAGTGTTTCTGTCACTCATTTGATAAACAGAATTTTGGGGCCATTTTTTTTTACTTGCTATTTATCTTGTGTGTTGGATTCATTTTCTTCTGATTTTAAGCCATGGGAAGGCAAGAGCTATGAGTCACACACGGCTTATTCTCTATAGCGCCATCAGGGTGAATATTTACCGAAGAACTGGCATGCCTGATACTAGCAGGAGCTTGAGAGGTGTGTGGTTATTTGCATTTGGAGATGGTTAATTAAACCATAAACAATCACTTCCCCAACCTGTCGATAATTCACCTTTGTATAAGAAGAGTAAGGGGCAAAATAATTCAGTGAGGACAATTCTAGTTTCAAGATTCTTACCAGAAGCCTGAAAATAAAAGAAAGTAAATGAACACATCTTAATGAGGAGAGAAATCAATGAGGATATAACGGTCTTGTGGTTTGTTTGTCTGGTCATGGACGATGGCTTCATTTCCTTTCTATATTTTTCCCCATCGGTTCAGAAACTCTAAGCTTTAGTAACCCTCCTCTGACTAATTGCAGTTGCTTTGTATTGATTGATGGTGATTGGCACCAAGGAACAGCAAAGGATTTACTCTTGGTTTGAAGGGTTTATATTCCTGTTGTCTCTTTTTTCACTCTTGATCTTTTCTCTGGAAAGTGGAATACTCTATGTACCTGATCTGCCATAATTTCCTTGCTGACTATCAGAGGTCTTGCATTAGCAATACATAGAAAGCTGATAATTCAGTGGGGTATTGCAATTTATTTCCCCCAAGAGGAACATTAAATATATACAGTAAACATAGAGAAGGACTCACTGACTTAGAACCCAATTAGCTAGTTTGAAACTGTGTCTGAGAAGTTAGTTTCCCCTTTAATTAATATCAGGAATCTATTAGTATTAAAATAAGTTATGAGGATAACAGTGAGAAAACTTTTTTCTACCAGTGCTTCCAGCAAGCAGAAGTTGCTAATAACCACTTCATTTTGTAGGAGGAAAACTCCACAGCCTGACGTTCTCAGTTAGCACATTTGTATTTTATGTTCCTTTACGATATTCTAACCTGTGTAGAAGGACTTGATCTTAATGACTACCTAGTTTGTTTTTTTTCCGTTGGTTAATGTACCTTGAAGTGACTTTAAGACATCATGTTCTCTTCTCTTATACGTTTTTAGATCACAAGGAACCCCTCTCAACAAATCAGCGCTATTCACTCGATCTGTTATAGATCTGAATGTTAGCCATGGGATTAGTTTTAGAGTTAAACGGTCACCAACATGGTGAGTTGAGAAACTTAGTTGTCCTTTTGCACAGTGTAATCTCCCTCATACAAGAACTAGATGCCTGAAGCTTTATCAAGGCAGGCAGTGTTGCCAGAGATCAAGCTTACAGACTCTGACATCGGTGTATGAGTTATAATTCTAGTCCTATACTTTACTCTTTGCCTCACTTTTCTCATTTTAAATACGAATGATGATACTTATCTCTTAGGGTTCACAGGGAGATTGCATGAAATAATACATGTAAAATATTGATGACTATACCTAGTGTCATGAATTGAATTGTGTCCCCCTAAAATATCTGTCAACTTGGCTGGGTCATGATTCCCAGTATTGTTTGATTGTGTATCATTTTGTAATCTGAAGTGATTTCCTTATGTGTTGTAAACTCTATCACTATGATGTAATAAGATGGATTAGTGGCAGTTATACTGATGAGGTCTACAAGATTAGTGTCTTAATCCAATCTCTTTTGAGATATAAAAGAGAGAAGCGAGCAGAGACACATGGGAACCTCACACCACCAAGAAAGCAGTGCCTGGAGCAGAGCATGTCTTTGGACCTGAGGTTCCTGCACAGAGAAGCTCCCAGACCAAGGGAACACTGATGACACAGACCTTCCTCCAGAGCCAACAGAGAAAGCGTTCCCCTGGAGCTGATGCTCTGAATTTGGACTTGTAGCCTACTGGACAGTGAGAGAATAGACTTCTCTTTGTTAAAGCCATCCACTTGTGGTATTTCTGTTATAGCAGCACTAGATGACTAAGACACCTGGCCAAGTAACTGGTTAAAAATATCAGTTATTTTAATTTTATAAAATATTCATTATTTTGACTTATCTATGTGTACCCTGTACTTAGTGAGAATAAAGCCTTAAACAAATTCACACCAAAGTGTTAGTCTCATTCAATGAAACGACATGTGTGGATGAGCTTCCTCAACTACAAAGGGCTGTTTAAAAATTACGAAATAGTGTAGCTAGTGTTTGAAAGGACAAGGTGAGGACAGAAATGGTTTGCAGCAGGGAGATGGCTGGAAAAGACTGAAGGAAAATTCAGCTGTTTTATACTTTTACACGGGGCCTTCTTTTATGGTGTATTGGAGAACATAATCTAAATGCATCTCTGTGTGGTCATGCAATGAGAGAAGGCCCCTGACAGATGACTCACAGGCTGAACCGAACAAAGCCAGGCCAGTGAACCAGCCCTGCACCTCGGGCAGAAGGAATTACTGGTCTGGGCTCAGGGTGTGACAACTCTCTGCGCATCCTGTCCCAGTTATTAAATACCCCTCTTCAGGTTGAGCCCAGCTCCCCTTGTCCCTCTCCTGTCTACCCTTTTTTCCTTCCTTTTTATCTCTTATTCACATTATATATTCTTTGCACTCCACTGACCCTTTTCAGCTCTCAAGTTAGTAACCACAGTTTAATTAGAATTTGAAGCCCTCACAAGACATTGTCAGCAGCAAGGTAACTACCTTCTCTGAGTTGTAAGACTTGTTGGTGACTGTCAAAGCCAGTGTTTCCAGAATCGCTGGGTCATATAAATTAACTAGGGGTCTTGTTAATGTAGGAAGATTGTTGTCGTCGTTAGCTGTCATGGAGTCAGTCCTGACTCATGGCAACCTCATGCACAACAGAACAAAACACTGCCTGGTCCTGCTCCATCCCAGTGATCAGGTACAGACAGGACCTTTGTGATCGATGGGGTTTCCATTGGCTGATTATTGGAAGTAGGTGGTCAAGCCTTTCTTCCTAGTTCGTCTTAGCCTGGACGCTCCAATGAAACCTGTTCAGCATCACAGCAAAATGCAAGCCTCCGCTGACAGACGGGTGGTGGCTCTGCATGGAGAGCCTTGGCTGGGAGTCGAATCCAGGTCTCCAGCACGCAAGTCAAGAATTCTATCACTGAACCACCAGCCAGGTCCAAAGACAAACTATCCTTTCACAACTCCCTAGATGATTCCGATGACAGGGAAACACTAATTTAGATCCACCTCTCAGCCCTGGTGGCACAGTGGTTAAGAGATACGGCTGCTAACCAAAAGGGTGGTAGTTCAAGTCCACCAGCCGCTCCTCGGGAAACCTATGGGTAGTTCTACTCCGTCCTATAGGGTCACTATGAGTCTAAATTGACTCGACAACACCGGGCTTAGTTTTTCTGGTTTCTCAGCCAATGGAGGATTCTCCTCACTGCCATTCTGACAGGTGGTCCTGTAACACCAATTTGAGTACAACAATAAATACTTCTTTAGGAAAAAAACTATTTCACTTTTAGACCACTCTAATTATAGGAAAAGTGTTCTCATATTGTACTTAAACCCATTTTCTCTTCTGCAGGTTATGGTTTTATCATGGGCACGTACTGCTATCATTAAAAAGAACAGATGAATTGTAAAGAAAATCAAAAGCACTCTAATATATATGATTTGACATGAACAGGTTTTTGCCAGCAGGAAAGCAATGAAAATGGGCTCAAGCCTTCCCAGCAAAGGAAATTAACCAACAGGAGCCTGACAATTGCAGGCTTATTTTAAGGGAACACTGATATGTTTTGAAGGTTTTTAAGATGTAACCTATTATTCACCTAGAAACTCAAATGTGTCTCCTTGAGAAAGATCTTTAGGAAAGTTACAAAGTAGTATTACCTGTAACAGGTGAGCTGGCAGATAGGACTGCTATTCTCACACAATTTTAATCAGAAAACATGGGTTTAAATTCCAGCCAAAACACCTCATAATTTTGCCACCTTAGCAAGATGATTTAACTTCTCTGAGCATTAGTTTTTCAGGTGTGATCTATAATAATGAAATTCTGACGCGGTTGTAACAAGCACTAAAGGTGAAAATAGGAAAATGGTCATGAACTGTTGACTTGTACAAATATGTGAACTGCTATTAGTAAAGGTCTCTACACTGGCTAGTTGAGTGTGTCTCTGGGACAACTGTCAGTTACTTAAAAAGAACAAAATACAAGCTCAACAAGTTAATTGGTCTGTATGTATCTAAAATTATTTCTGTCTCTGTAGTTCATACCTAGAACTCTTGAAATATTATTCTAGCATCAGCAGACATTGCTTTTTGTCTCTTATTAGGTTTGGTTATTTTATTGTGGTAGGTTGATAGAGATGAAGAAAAACTAAAGGAAAAAATATAGCATCTTAAAGCCCAAATCACACAGGACTTCTTTAACGGTCCTAGCAAGACAGTGAAGCTGCAGAACAAATCTCTGCTTTATGAATTTAGAAGACAATGTAGGCCATGCAATGAATTGATGAAGCTCCTGAAGTCATCTTAAATAGGCCCTACTCAAGGGAATGGCTTGCATTCAGGGCAATTGTTTCATTGTTCAAAGAACAAACTTGCTTTTTAGAAGACAAGTAATTAAATTTTCAATTTTCTCTTTATATACAATATAGCTGTTCTGTGTATATATTAAGGACAGTACGTCAGTTTTTGAGAGTTTTTAATGGAAGAAAAAAAATTGGGCTTGGAAAAATAGTCAAGCCCTGGGACTGACATTAAGCAGATGTTTATTCTTGATAAAAACACAATATTCCAACATCCTTTTAGATTACCTAAAATGAGGGGGTTGTGTTAATGATCACTCAAAAGACTCACCTTGGTCCAACCTTGGAAAGAATTTGTATATAGATGTTTTATTTAAAGACAAGATTTTAAAACATAAACAAACAACTTGAACTCTAAAGTAAAACCAAAGAAGGTCATAAAAATAAACATGGATTTGTATTTTGAGTTCATTATGTCAAACATTCATCTAAGAAAATAACAATAGGAAAGTAGATTAGATGAAATTTCCCATTTAATGGTAGTAGGAAAAATATGATTTATTGAAGTTCAAAAAAATGTTTTTACTTACTATTTTTCTCAAATATGATGAAAGACTCTTATTTTAGACCCAGTATGTCAACATGTCGCATTTAGTAAAAGAAAGACAAATTTGATGGTTGTGTGAATCCACTTTGCCTTTAAAAATATTCCAAATATGTACAAAAAAGAAGTTTAAACCTTAAACTATGTGTCTCATTTTAGTTATATTATTCAATATTGGTGAAGGGCTCCAAACATATGCAGAGACTAAAATTAATTTTCTGAGCCCCTGTTATTTTCAAAGTGTCAGAGAAAGAAGACAGAGGTTCAAAGTTCAATGTTCTTCCTCAACAAATACTGTGTTTCTAGATCATGCCAGGTCTGACTTACCCATGGTAGAAGACTGTTTGTATAAGCGCTCTCAAAGAGAGATGAACAAAGTACTACCGGAACAGAATAAAATCGGCTTAATCCAAACTCTGAATCTCTGAAAAAAGTTTTGACGTAAGTAACTCATGAATGCAAACATCCACAAACACCTGAGCTACTCACCAAAAGCACACATTTTTTAAAAAATTTCCCAACAAAATACCTTGATAAACTTATAAATACCAGATTTTACTGAGTTACACAGTGTCCTGAATAAGCAAGATGATACATTTAACATGCAAGCAATGATTTTGTGATTTCACTCCCGGTTGTGCTAATTACAATTAAAGCATGAAGAGAAAACTTTCCTAGCCGGCATTTAAAGTCACTCAGAATTTTCTGCCTGTCTTCCAAGCAAGCTTTATTCTCTCCTTCTTCCCAGTCCTTACGCTTTACCTGGGCCAGACTGATCTCCTACTTTCCAAAACATTGTTCAGCAAATCTGGGTCTATATTTAGTGAGAACGATCTGGATTGAAAGAAATTGGAAGATTTGTACTTGTAATTAATTTATTTGTCATTGAAATTTTAATTCCATGAAATGACCTACCCAAAACCCAAACCACACCAGTTGCCATAGAATCAGTTCTGACTCGTTGTGACCCTACAGGACAGAGTAGAACTTCCCCAGGCGGTTTCCAAGGCTGAAATCTTTACTGGAGGAGACTGCCACATCTTTCTCCCGTGGAGTGGCTGGTGGGTTTGAACTGCCAACCTTTTGGTTACAGGCCAAGTGGGTAACCACTGTGCCACCAGAGTTCCTTGAAATGACCTAAGAGTGCCTTTATTCCCACCCCCCTTTTGTTCATAAGAATAATACAGCTAGCACCACGTACAGATGATTGACAGTGATAATTCTTTCCTTTCCGTTTTCTTGTCACTAAACAGACATGGTTTCATTTCTGGACTCTCTCCTAAGTGAGCTCTAGTGCTACCAATCTCTATTCAGAGAATTTTGCAGATCCAGTATTTTATTTCTGTTATAAAAAATAGAGGGGGTACTTATCATTCACATTTCCGTCTGTCACCTTGCAAACTGGTTTTGTCAATTTTTTTTCTTAATTTTCTGAAGCAGTCTGTGAGGACGTATCGCTGCTTAAAACACTTAAAACTTGTGTTTCTTTGTCCTTGACGTCCTGCTCCATATAGCTCAAGGGTGACACGCCTAGATTCATAAGCTCATCTCTCAAAGAAGGATTTACTTCATACATTCGGTGATTTTAAAACTTAACTTCCTGATGAACGTTTATCGAGCACTTACTATATGCAGTGCCCTTTCAGCATCCTTGGTTTCGTACTTCGCATAAAATTACAGTCACCTTGCTCTGTAAGTGAATTCTACTTACATGTTGCTTAAATGGCGGGTCATAAAGAATTAACGAAAAGTGCAATGAGATGGATATAGAATGAGTACAAAGGAAAAAGTCATCTTTGACGTTTTCCACTTCGCAAGACCCAGAGGCAGTCTGTCAGCATGCCCTCTCATTTCTTCTTTTAAAATGTTTCTCGGATTCACCTTTTCTTCTCAAATCTGGCGATAGACTAAGACTGAATCCCAGGCTTACAGTACTTCATGGTTGGAATACTGTCACAGCCTGTCCCTTGTCATTTCTTGTCTATTCTGCCTGTGTAAAAATTTTTCCAAAAACACCATTATTGTTATGCCACTCTTCTGCTCAGGAATCTCCCATACCCTATTATCTTCTGCATGCAGAGAAAGCTTTCCTACTTGGCACTGAAGGTCGCTCATAATTCTGTGCCGATCTACCGATGAAGCTCTATTCCTTCCTTCTTCCCAGTCTGTATACTTTGCCTGTGTCAGACTGATCTCCTCCTTCCCTTCCCAGCGCAGTTTCTTGGCAAATCCAGGCTTTGAAAGTATAATCTCTTTGTTAGCGTGTATTTTTTCCTTCTCTGTGACTATCCAGGTGTTAACTCATTCTGTAACGCCCTAATCAAACCCTACTCTTCCTAACAGCTCCAGCCTAGCTCCCTGTCTTCTCCTTTTCGGAATTCCAGTAACATTTCTAATCAGAATCTCGTGGTTTGTTTCTCAATTACTTATGAGATGGGTACCAGAATCAAATTTGGATAATCCAGGTTCTCGTTCACTGTTGAGCCTTGAAACTGTTTCCAGCCTACCCTCCACTTCAGTCACTGCATATTGTACTGATATGGTAGTCTGCCACAGCAGCACAATGGTGGATTATGTTTCTTTTTTTCTCTGTTACTCCAGAAGCCTCTGGGAGGCAGACAACTTATTTTAGCTTTCCAGCCCCAGCACACCTAGAATCATGCCTGACACATAGAGACCTCTCAATGCATGGTGAAGATTAGCTGTCTGCCTGCCGTGGGAACACCCTGACCAGGATGCCTTATCTGTGATATGGAAATAATAGTACCTGCCTTGCTCAGCTCCCAAGGTAATTTCCTACAGGGTAAGCGGTAGAAAAATGCTTTGCAATTGTAAGCACTACGGGAAACATGATATGATTCTATACATTAGTGCTTTCTTAACTGCGCTCTTGGAGGCGAAACACTGTCCTGTGTATTTGGATGCCCACCTACATATGCACATCTGCTAATACACTGTTGGTTCATGGCATACTTCTGGTAAACACTACCCATACTGGTGACTGATTATAACAACATTAAACCTCATCTGTCTATGTTGTTGGTCTGCTTCAGCGTTTCTCTCCGTTACTTCGGGGCTGTTGCTGTTGTTGGGTGCATCAAGTCGATTTTCAACTCTTTTTGGGGTACCTAAAAATATATATATATATATATGATCTTTTTAATCCCAATTCTAAACAAAATGAGTGTTCCAATGATTACATTTTTATGTATTATGTTAACGACGTATAAGAATGCAACAAAGTACATTTGTGACAGAAAGTCATTATCGCCTTGTGGGGGAGATAAGAGTGTCAGAACACCTGTTGGTATGAGAAGAAAAATCTTTACCCTGGAAAACCCTGGGGGAAGAATTGGGCTTCAGTCTCGGTTCTGCTTAATTACTGGCTACGTAATGGTGGGGAGGCATTTACCTTCTCAGAACTTTACTTTCGTCCTCTGTATGTTGGAAATTTTGTTACAATTCCTGCCATCTGTCTATTTCACAGATTAATGGGAATAACATGAGAAAACCTGTTTAGATATTACTCTGTGAATTTAAGCTTCATTTATTTATTTATTTCCTTAAATGTCTCATTTTCTTTTATTGTAGTTTAGGTGAAGGTTTACAGAAATATTTTCTCATTAAACAGTCAGTACACATATTGTTTTATGACATTAGTTAACAACCCCACAACATGTCAACACGCTCCCTTCTCAGCCTTGGAGGACCCTT
>NW_004444035.1:3372029-3417090 GCF_000243295.1 Trichechus manatus latirostris | reverse complement strand
ACTGTCCTTACTCAACCTTGGGTTCCCTATCACCAGCTTTCCTGTCCCCTTCTGCCTTCTAGTCCTTGTCCCTGGACTGCTGTGCCTCATTAGTCACCTTCTGTTTTATGCGGCTGTCCAATCCCCAGCTGAATGGTGAACCTCAGGAATGACTTCATTACTGAGCTAAAAGGGTGTCTGGGGGCCATACTCTCGGGGTTTCTCCAGTCTCTGTCAGGCCAGTAAATCTGGTCTTCTTTTTTGCATGTTAGAATTATGTTCTACCTCCTTCTCCAGCTCTGTCCAGAACCCTCTGTTGTGATCCCAGTCAGAGCACTGAGTAGTGGTAGCTGGGCACCATCTAGCTGTACTGGACCCAGTCTGGTGGAGGCCTTGGAAGCTGTGGTCCGTTAGTCCTTTGGACTAATCTTTGCCTTGTATCCTGTTCTCTTCATTCTCCTTTGCTCCTGAAGGGATGAGTAAATGTCTCATTTTTGATAAAATCTTTTTATCATAGTGACTATATAAAAATCAGCAACTATTTGAAAACCCTTGAGATGAAAGGCGTACTAAATATGTTTAGGTATATTTTCTGCATTTTTTTTTCTTGGAATGCATTAATTTGAGTAAATGGCATACGGATAATTTTTAACAAATGAATAAAACTTGGATGTAAAAATTCATTTTTTTTTTTCCCCTAAGTGAAAAAGCAGTGAGCCAATAGCACGTTAGCTACTCCTTCTGTGACTAAGGAGCCCTGGTGGCATGGTGGTTAAGAGCTTGGCTGCTGATCAGAAGGTTGGCAGTTTGAATCCACTAGGTGCTACTTGAAAACCCTATGGGGCAGTTCCACTCTGTTCTACAGGGTCACTATGAGTCGGAATTGACTTGAAGGTAATGGGTTTGGGTTTTCTGTTTCCGTGACTAAGTTATAGGAATGAATAAGCCAATGAAAAATAATTGTCAGCTTTCGATGTTACAATTTTAGCAGAAATAAGTCACTCAAAAGCAAGTCTGCTGTAAGAAATAAGAATAGAGGGGATGGGAAACAGGCTGGACAATGTATCCAAGCTGTAGTTCAGGAGGAGGAATTAATACCACCACTTTTGGCATCACATCCAATGCGGGGAAGAATATGAGTATTCTGTACCGTTGTAATAGAAGGTAAGTAGTTGGTGGCACTTCTTTTCTTGTCTACCACAGCTAAGAGTTATGCCTCAACTACTTTTTTTTTTTTGAATAAGTGCCTGGTGTTAAGTGCCAAATTGAATTGCACAATATGGATTGATTTGGGTGGATTAAGATAGACTAACTTTAATTCCTCTGGCTAGCTGAGAAGCAATTTATCTTTAACAGTAACCATCTAAAACATCATAAAGGCTGCTCTGAAGCATTAAATATAGACTGCAATTTTTTTTTTCTTGGTAAAGCTTGAGTTATATGTATTATTTCACCTTGAAAAATTGACAACCTAAAGAAGTACAGCCAGAATGATCCTCAGAAGCAAGGATGGCAAGACTTATATCTCAAGTATTTTGGACATACTATCAGGAGGAACCAGTCCCTGGAGAAGGACATCATGCTTGGTAAAGTAGAGGGTCCGTGAAAAAGAGGAAGACCCTTAGCAAGATGGATTGACACAGTGGCTACAACAATGGACTCAAGCATAACAATGATTGTGAGGATGAAGCAGGATCGGGCAGTGTTTCGTTCTGTTGTAAATGGGGTTTCTAGGAGTCAGAACTGACCCAACAGCACCTAACAACAGCAACATGCCATATATCCTTTTGTGTATCAAAAACATTATGTAGGAAATTACCGTAGTAAATAATTGGAGGGCAGGAGGGGGGTCTTGAGCTTTGCATCTAGCTGACTTTTTATTCAAATCTTATTCAACCCTTTCCACAGAGAAGAGAACCTACTATTGCCATTGATTATCCTACTACCTCCTTCCTTATCATTTTTCCCACTGTGATCAATAGTCCTTCATGACCTTTCTATCCTTTGATTTCCCATCAACTCACTAAGGTACATTTGCTTTACATTAATTTATGGAGTATATACAACTGAATGAATAGAGAGACAATTTGCCCCTTCCACTTTCAATGCCCTAGCAAAGTCTAACATAGTTGGTACAGAGTATGGCTGTGAGTGAGGAGAACAGATACTACACACCAAGGTCTATGCAGTCTACCTAGAATATTTTATAGATATAGACACAGACAAAAATATATATATACATATAGGTAGACAAATAGATATGGATAGATAGGTGACAGACAGACAGATAGATAGATAGATAGGTAGGTAGGTAGATTGATACCAAAAAAAACCAAACCCGTTGCCGTCAAGTCGATTCTGACCCTATGGGACAGAGTAGAACTGCCCCTTAGGGTTTTTTCCAAGGAGCTTCTGGTGGATTTGAACTGCCAACCTTTTGGTTAGCAGCAATATCTCTTAACCACTACACCACCAGGGTTCCCAGATAGATAGATAGATAATGTTAATATAAATAATGCTAATTCTAAGTCAGCATATTTACTTTAATCAGATATCTCATTCCTTAACCATTCTAGATCATTAAGAGTTTACTCTTTTGCTCACTATGGGCCCTTGATCAATGTTATTGACTTTTAACTTTGAAAATTTCCTCTCTGACAGACCGTCTTACCTTCTGCCCTTCTCATGCCTTCATTAGCAACTAAAGTGAATTTTGTTCTCCCTGTGAGGTCTAATCCCTTGAGCCATCCTTGTATTTCTGGTTCATCAACCTTCCCCTGACTTCATTTTTCTCCCTACTTAAATTGTAAAATCCATATTGAGCCTCTTTACTGGTCTTCTCATTAATATTCTAAAACCGCTCACATGTTTGACTTTTGCTACCTGTATCCTAATAAACTCAACTTTGAGTAGTCCAAGAGTTTGGCTGCTAACCCACAGGTCAGCAGTTCAAATCCACCAGCTGCTCCTTGGAAACGCTATGGGGCAGTTCTACTCTGTCCCATACAGTTGCTGTGAGTTGGAGTCGACTTAGAGCAATGGGTTCAGTTTTTGTTTGGTTTGTGATATTCTTTCTTCACTGCTTTCAGGCTACTTTAGCATTGCTGGAGGAAGTTGCTAAATCAGCATTAACTCTGATGCCGCTACAGATGCCTATTTCCCAATCCTATTTGGTTCTCTCAACTACTCAGAAGTGGAGTTTGTCTCCTGATTCAATATTGCATCACCTTCCGAAGGAGTTTCAAACCTTCTTATATCCCAGTCTCTTCCTTCCCTTCTAGATAAGTATTGTCACTTCCCACTTGACTATCAACACCAACCCAAAGGATCTGCATAGACTGCCCACCTCTCCCTCATACAAAGACTTCACCTCTCCATTTGGCATCTTATTCTTCCTTTCCTTCTTGAAGAAAAGAAGAAAGCAGATATAGTTCCTCAATGTTTTGGCGCTTAACTCTCTCTTGGCTTTGACATTAGCCTTCTTTTCTTAAAATCCTGTTCCATTAAATAACCATTTTCTATGGTTTTCCTTTTCTTCTCACCCTATCTCTACCTACAAATCTGCTTAAAATTTCCATTCTTCTGAAAAAGGCTTTCCTCATACCCGCAGTCTCTCAAGATATCACTTTGGGTGTTGACCTCCTGCTACCAAATCTCTTGAAAGAGTAACTGCATTGCTTTTCCACACAATCCCACTGCTCTCACTTCCTTGCAGACTAACTTGCTATAAAGACTTAGTAATAGCTAGATTTATAAGCCCTTTACCATTCCTCACTTTCCTTCACTTCTCTCTCATATTTGACCCTATTGATCATTCTGTTTCTTAAAATTCACTTGATGTTTGATTCTATGTCATGTTTTTAACCGTCTGACCATTTCATTGACTGTTCCTATGGAGAGAATAGAGATGAGCATTTACTGAGTATCTACTTTGGTTTAGGAAACTCTAATCTCTAACAGTCAGGACCCCACTTAGTCCCCCGATAGTAACTATTCCCCAAGAGTCTACCATTACCGCCTATTCCTTCTGTTACTGGTGGCTGCCAGTAAATGAACGGATCCCAGTCCTTCACCATAATTCCAGACCTGTCTCTTAATATCTAAACTTACATAACCAGCTATGTTATAATTACCTCTACTTAGTCTATGACAAACATAACCAAAACTAACCTACCATTTCTCTGACCTTATCACCAAATTAGTGTTTTCTACTGACTTTTCTTATTTTTTCTAATAGCACTATTATTCGAGAGTCTCACAACTTGAAACCTAAGTTATTCTTAATGCTGTTCTCTTCGTTTTCTCCTTTCCAATATCACTTTTCAAACTTTGTATTTCCTTTTTGGCAATGAATTCCCTTATAACTATTTTCATTTCCATTCTTACTGTCACTCTGTTAGATTTAGGACTCATTTTGCCTTAGCTGGAGCCCTGGTGGTGCACTGGTTAAGAGCTCGGTTGTTAAACAAAAGGTTGACAGTTCGAATCCACCATCTGCTCCTTGGAAACCTTGTGGGGCAGGTCTGCTCTGTTCTATATCGTTGCTGTGAGTCGGAATTGACTCAACAGCAACGGGTTTGGACTTTTTTTTTCTCTTAGTTGGACTGTGGCCAAATTTCCTAACTGGTGTCCCTGTGGTCATTCCTATGGCAATCTTGGGTCCCTGGGTGGTGCAAATGGTTAAGCTCTCAACCGCTAACCAAATGGTTGGCAGTTTGAACACATCCAAAAAAATCTCGGAAGAAAGGTCTGGTGATCTGCTCCTGAAAGGCCACAGCCTTGAACACTGTATGGAGCGCAGATCTACTCTGCAGTGCATGGGGTTGACATGAGTCCGAACTGGCTGGACGTCCACTAGTTATGGCAATCTTACCCTAACGAGTAACTAAACCCTCTGAATTCCTATGGAGAACAAATTTTATAAGCTATGTCTTAAGATTCTTAGAACCTGGCTGAAAGTCACTTTTCTACCTCTTTTACCATTATTTTTCTAAATATTCTTTAATTCTACAGCCTGTTACTCCTTTTCTTTGAACATAATCCATCAGTTTTTGTTGCCCTATTTTTGTTTATGCTATTGTTCTGATGTCTTCCTAAGCCCTCCTCCAAAATATCTGCTTCCAAAACCCTATGTATTCTTCAAACCAGATTTCATATGCTGGCCTTTTGATAATGCTTGCCTTTGGTCAAAATTCTTCTCTTCCCTCTCTGAACATCTATTTTAAATTTTTTATACCATTCTCCCTTGTAATGATGCTATCTTCTACTGATCTTGCCCGCTCTACCTTAATTTCTTTGGGAATAGAAACCTTGCTTTTCTATCATTGTCTCTTCTGCAGTGCCTAAAACATACATAGTGCATTTTCTCTCATGTGTGCATTTGCCTATGATGAATGAATAAATGAATGGAAAAAAAATACTACAAGTTTGTTTTGGAAAATTGTTTTGAGCTGACCCTCTCATATATTCATATGCTTTTCTGTTGAAACTTACTTGGTGGCTAGTATCAAGAATAATCATAATCTTTCTACTCCTCTGTTCCAATGTATACATAATTTTATTTGTTTCAATAAATCTCTTCCAAAAAAGAAATATTTGTAAGGCTATATGACTTCTCAAATTTCTTTGATTCAGTTATATTGTTTGTGGTATCCTAAGCATCCACGCTATATGATCCCAAAATATGCAATGCCTTCTGGGTGAGTTTTCATGAAAAATTCAGGAAGCTGAATTCGTATTTTATTCTTTGTAATTTAAGTGTTTCTTTTTTCAGATATTTTCCTTTTATTCATAAGAAACTCTGTAGAATAACTCTTAATTTAAATAAAAGTAACAAATACATAGACAGAAGGGTGGATAATATTATCCTTTTCCTCTGCAGGAAAACTACAAATGTGAATAATTAAAGATGATTATCCTTTAGTAACAGAACAATAGGCCTCCTTATTCAGCTTGTGGACAAAGTGAATCCACATACCATTACCATGTGTGAGATGGATAAACAGATAGATAGACAGATAAATGAACTGATAGAAAGAAAGGAAGGAAGGAATGAAGGAAGGTAGGCAGAAAGCTGATGGATGGATGAATTAATGAATGGATGGATGGACAGATAGACGGATAGAAAGGAAGGCAGGCAGAAAGCTGACAGATGGATGGATAAATTGATGAATAGATGGATGGATGGATAGATAGATATCGCAAGATGGATGCAAATTACCTTGTGTCAAGGGCTACTAGGTATGTTTTCTAAAAACTGTTTTCCTGAGCTTTAAGCCCTGGTGTGGACCTTGATCTGTCTCTTGTGTCTTCTTTCTTATTTAAAGGAAGTCTATCCACAAGAAGATTGGAAGTCAGAGGATTTCTTTTTTCTACCTGTCAGCTCCTGCAGATACTGCATGGATGCTGCCCTTCAAGTACACCATACTCCTAATGACACTACCTACTTCCATTCAGTGTCAAAGACTGGCTGAAAAGGTTTTCCGGGGTAAGAGATTAAACTACTCTTTAAGACCATAGGCCTGTGGTATAGGATTATACCTAATGAAAGGAAAAAATACATTTTTAAGAGGATATGAAGGTTATAAATCTTACTTTATAAGTAACACATGAAGTGCTGTTTTATTGCTGAGGCTGAAGTATTAATATCAAGATTTCCTGAAAGGGGCCCCTGCATCTAACCCAGAACTCTCCATAATGGTATAAACTGACTGTTGATGTTCGTTGGTTCTAACGCTCTGTATTTAGTTGAAACATTCCTCACGGTGCAAGCTCTTGGCATACATTGGTTTTTATCAGGCACTTAACAATGTCAACGTGGATAAAAAAAATAGTTGAGTGTGCTCAAGAGTTTAAAGGCTATGCTTTAAAGTAAATGCTTTACCAGTTCTCTTAACGCATGAAATCTGCAATCTCATAAAACATCTCTTTCTATAGAGTTTGACTTTAGTTGATTAAAAAAAAAAAATACAGAAACACAAATCTATGCGATTCTCAAGGGCAGGGACCTGGCCTTGTTGATTGTGGTATCTTTAGCCTGGCATGTAACAGATATGCCTAGAGATTTATTGAATAAATTAAACTAGAAAAATCAATTCACCATCAACTTTCAAATATCAAAAATCAGATAGTACCTCAGTGTCTCTTAAACTGATTTGCATTTCTAAGCCAAGTTTTCATCAAAAAGACATTTATTTATATTCTTCTGACAAAATTGCTTAAGTACCTCTTAGAATTTTTATTTTTCCAGTGCAAACACAACAGGTATGACTTATTTAAGGCATAAAGAATCTTCTTTGACACCATGTTGTCAACTATCTGCCTATTTTATAGATTAGCCCGCTGACACCAAGAATTCTGAGATGGAAACATTTGACTCAGGGCCCGATTAGGCTTATAGAGGCTCCAAGAACAGAAAAGATGATATTACTCCTTACTCAGATATGGAATCAAGATAAACTACTCTGTAAAACAAGTGTGAAATACTCAATTCTATAGTTCTGATTGTTCTCCTAATGACTACTTAAGTGATATCAAGCATCAGATTATTGCTCTTTCTATATCTATAGTATCTATAACTAGATATTTATATCTATATATATCTATAGTCTTGCTTTAATAGTGTACTCTGTGCTTAGTTGAATAATTCAGCACTAAAATAACCTCAGACAAAAGAGAAAATAATAATTCTGGTTTATATATGTACATTGTGTTCTTCTAAGAAAAGGAATTTGGTAGTGCCAAGAAGAAGAAAAAGCAAGGCAACTACTTTTAGTCAAAAAGTCAAATATTTCTTAACAAAAAAAAGAAAAGTACGTATAAAAGCAGACTTTCAGGAATGTTAAACAATAAATATTGATTATTAAAAATTCTAAATTGTGTATGATCGGAAGACCTTGAAATAACTTTGAAGAAAAATATTTCTTTCTACCCACATGTGAAATTACAATGACTCAGAACCTACCAATTAAATATTGTATTTTTTGTATGTTTCTTTACAATTTGTATATACTGTGCCATAAAATATTTTCTTTCTCTTACTATAAAAAAACTAAACACAAAACTAATTATAATAATCATTAAATATCTGTGTTAAATAAGTAATAGCTGGGATAAATAATAGTAGGGTTAAAAATTATGTCGTAGGTTGGCCTATTTTGATTAAGCGTTGATTTTTATTCCTTTTTTGATGAAACATGATCATCTAACGGTAAGGTGGAAATTAGTCTGAAAAATTCATTCCCTTTTATTTCCATAGTTGGGTAGGATTTTCATATTCCAGAAGAAAATAGACTTATAAAGTCGAAGTTCTCTTTAAATACAGTATCTACATGTTTCATGTTTTAGGAATTTCATCCTTTTCTTGATTTTTATGTTTCTCTCTTTACAAGTTAGTTCTGTCTTTAAAGCAATGGACATTCTAGGATAAGAAAATATTAGAAATCAATCTATTATTCCATCATTTAAAAAAAGCAACATTATTAAATTGTCAATATTTTCAGATATGATAGGGATAAAAAGAATGCAATTTTATGAAGCATTTAGTTATAATTGTATCGTACTGGAAAATATATCTTTACATGTATTATAATTGTTATATTTTGAAATTTCAGAATTGATTCATTTATATGTGTGGATATGTGTGCATGTGCATAAATGTGTGTGTGTGTGTAATAAGTAGGAGCACGAAAAATGTTTAAGGATCTTTGGGCTAGATTCAAAACACCACCTGGATTAAAGTCCATTCTAGCACACACATGAAACATCCATCAAACTATTTTCTGCACTCTGAGACTATCATATAATGAGATCTGAAAGTCTTCATGCATGAGGGTTTCACTCTCAGGAATTTCAGGAGAAGAGGTAAAGTCTGGAAAATACTCTGGTAGATCAGAAAACTCCCTATGTCATTAGATATGTGCCAAAGAACTCTGTAGTTCCCAAATGCCAATTTAAAAACGAGTTGCATCCAGATTACCCAAGGAACCTTAAAAACATTCGGTTCATGGGCACCACCCTGGGTATTGTGAAACTGATCGGTGTTGGTTGTTGCTGTAGTTAGGTGCCATCCAGTCATTTTCGGTTCACAGTGATCCTGTGTACCAGAGCGCAACATCGCCCAGTCCTACGCCATCCTCACAATCATTGCTATACTTGAGTCCATCATTGCAGCAACTGTGTCAATCCATTCTGTTGAGGTTCTTCCTCTCTTTCGCCGACCCTCTACTTTACCAAGTACGATGTCCTTCTCCAGGGACTGGTCCCTCCTGATAACATGTCCAAAGTATGTGAGACAAAGTCTTGCCATCCTCACTTCTAAGGAGCATTCTGGCTGTACTTCTTCCAAGACAGATTTGTTCATTCTTCTGGTAGTCCATGGTCTATTCAATGTTCTTCTCCAACACCACAATTCAAAGGCATCGACTCTTCTTAAGAAGTCTTCCTTATTATTGTCCAGCTTTCACATGCATATAAGGCAATTGAAAATACCATAGCTTAGATCAGGCACACCTTAGTCCTAAAAGTGACATCTTTGCTTTTAACATTTTAAAGAGGTCTTTCGTAGCAGATTGGCCCAATGCAATACATCGTTTGATTTCTTGATTGCTACTTCCATGGGCCCAATAATCTATATTTTTAAAGGATATACAGGGTGATTCTGGGGCATTCCCGGGGTCTGAAATCATGTCCTATTTTCCATCTTGACAGGAATCAGCTGCAATAAATGTAGGGATGAAAAAACCGACAGCCTGCCTATTCACCATCCTCTCCCCCCGGGCTTTCTCACTTAATTCTTGGTCATCACTTCCCAGCTGGACTTCTCGGAATATCCCCCATTATCGTCATCCTTCATTCTACAAAAGAAGAGGCTTGGTCTCCATGAACCCAGTGAAAATGGATCTAGGAGGTGTATGCAACGGAGTCTGATTTCCATAAATCAATTTCCCAGAGTGTCTCAATATTGCACATGTTTCAGCAAAGGGGCGTTTTACCCTCCTGTATTCCATTTGTACCATTTAGTCTCAGATTGCAAGTTGTCCTTGAATGGGATAAATTAATAAAAAATACATTTCAATAGACAGAAATTGGCACTGACCATCCTGGTTGACAGAATTGGAGCTCTTCAGTGTCGAGAAGAACTCGGAGTAGATTGGAAATGCTGAGGGAAAAAAAGAAAAAGAAAAGAAGCAGGAGACAAAAGATGCATGCTGTAGCGGTATGAGGCCAAAGCTTTTACTGACTCCTATAGAATTTTGCTCAGCAACACTTCTACAGAAATTTATTTTCTCTATTCTTACAAATAAAGAGGTTTATGATAAAACATTTATTTGAAAATTCAACTTAACAATCATTTATTGAATAGACAGGCATATAAAAAAGGCAAGCACAGATACAACTAATTAAACTACAAGGAAGGGTGTGATTTTTCAAGGCTGTAATTCTGATGCGTGTGATTGAAGATTTTACGTAGGAGGAAGCATTTGAGCTGAATGAATAAAATTTTGACAGCCTGAATTTAGGAGAAGGGCAAAAAGCAGAGAAGTGGAAAAATGGAGTATGTTTCAAGACAAAGATAAGTTGTTCTGTATGCCAAAAATGTATTGTGGCTTGGTAGGATCATGACGTGAAAAATCAGACCAGAAAAAGAGAACGATAGCTCAAGCTAGAAAACTTTGGATTTCATTACGTAGAGAATGTTGAAATGAAGTGAAGTGTTCTGTGGAGATCTGACATGTTCAGACTGGTGTTTTAGGAAAACCTGAGCGCGAACGGGGCTAAGAAAACCATTTCAAAACCTAGAGCAACAGTCTGGGTAAGCAGGCTTTCAACGAATCAGCTAGAAACCAGTCAAGAAATGCATATCTTTATTTATGTTGAAATACGAGGCAAAGCTACCTCCTGTCTGTCAGTTTGTTGTACTGTGGGGGCTTGTGTGTTGCTATGATGCTGGAAGCTATGTCACTGGTATTTCAAATACCAGCAGGGTCACTCATGCTAGAAAGGTTTCAGCAGAGCTTCCAAACTAGGACAGACTAGGAATAAAGGCCTTGCAACCTACCTTGGAAAATTAGCCAATAAAAACCCAATGATCACAAAGGAATAGTCTCCTATGGAGTGCTGGAACATGAGCCCCTTAGACCTGAAGGCACTACGCAATGGCTGCAACAATGGGCTCAAACATGTCAATATCATGAAGATGAAGCAGGACTGGCTGCATTTCATTCTGGTGTACGTCGGGTCAGCATTAGTTGGAGCGGGCTTGAAGGCAACTAACGACAACTCGGCAGAGGGCTGAATGAGAGTGAACTCAGACAGAGACACGGTGAATGGGAAGACTGGGACAGAGCTGCAAGGGATTGCAGAGATGGAGATGAGAGTAACTACTTTACCCTATGTGGCTTTAGTAAAAAACGCCCCCATCATCTTGTTTTAACAGTTTCATGGAAATATAATTTACATACCATAAATCTCATCTTTTAAGTGTGCAATTCACTTTTTTATTACATATACAGAATTGTACATCCTTCCTCATAATCTAATTTCTGAATGTGTTCATCATCCCAAAAAGAAACCTTGTACCCAATAGCAGTCACTCCCTATCCCCTCTCCTCTTTTCCCAGCCTGTTGTTGTCAGCTGGCTGGACTCATGGGAACCCCAAGTCTTTCTTCCTAGTCTGTCTTAGTCTGCAAGCTCTGCTGAAACCTGTTCAGCATCATAGCAACCCACAAGCCTCACTGACAGATGGGTGGTGGCTGCACAGGAGGTGCATTGGCCGGGAATCAAACCTGGGTCTCCCACATGAAAGGTGAGAATTCTACCACCAAACCACCCCTGCCCCCTTTCAGCCTACCCAACCACTAATCTACCCATCATCTGTTTTATATTGTCTATTGAACTCTAAGCTGTTAGGGGAGAGATTGTCTTTTAATTAATATATAATATTTAATGATAACCATTTGTTTGTGTAAACATTATTTTTGAACTAACTTCCTCTCTCTCACCTTCTGCCCCCAAACACGCACATATCATAGGTATTTCCAAGGCATGAAATTCTCACCTTCTGCTTCTCCATTCTTGTGGGGACCGCAAGGCCCCGGTGCTGCTTCACAGGCCAGTTGTTGTAGACTTGTTACATGCCGTCGAGTTAGTTCCTACTCATAGTGACCCAATGCACAACAGAACGAAACACTGCCTGGTCCTGCACCATCCTCACAGTCCTTGTTATGCTTGAGCCCATTCTTGTAGCCACTGTGTCAACCCATCTCGTTGAGGATCTTCTTCTTTTTCACCGACCCTGTATTTTACCAAGCATGATGTCCTTCTCCAGGGACTGGTCTCTCCTGACAACATGTCCAAAGTACGTGAGACTAAGTCACCCCATCCTTGCTTCCAAGGAGCATTCTGGCTGTACTTTTTCCAAGACAGATCTGTTTGTTCTTCTGGTAGTCCATGGTATATTCAATATTCTTCGCCAACACCACGATTCAAAGACATCAATTTTTCTTCGGTCCCCCTTAGTCATCATCCAGCTTTCGCATGTATAAGAGGCGATTGAAAACACCATGGCTTGGGTCAGGCACACCTTAGTCCTCAAGGTGACATCTTTGCTTTTCAACACTTTAAAGAGGTCTTTTGCAGCAGATTTGCCCAATGCAATGTGTCTTTTGATTTTTTGACTGCTGCTTCCATGGGTGTTGATTGTGGATCCAAGTAAAATGAAATCCTTGACAATTTCAATCTTTGATAAACAGAGGCCAGTAGAAGCCGACAATCCTTGCTTGTAGGAACAAAGTGAAGCATCAAGCTTAAAGGTTCCCTGACATGTTTCCATTTCTTTCCTTTGGGGTTGTAACCTTGAGCTCTGTAAGGAAACAGTGGAACATGACCTGACTGTGGCCAGTGCTTGTCCGTAGGCCTGGAGTTCCTAGGCCTACCCCAGACTGTGGGACGCAAGAAAGATGGGTCTGGATGATCCAGCCCAGACTAAGCCCAGCCTGGAATGTTGCAGAAGTCTGCTTCCCACAGTGTGGTAGACCTATCATGCTACTCAGTTGCAATTTCCCATTGAAAGAGAGCATCCAGAGTGTGCGTGTCAATCCTCCATTCTTCTCAAAAAGGAGCAAGCCCTCATGAGCATTCCAATCTCTTCAAGCTACTGCTTGAGCCTAGGTTTTTATGGTACTTGATATATCTGGAGATAACTGCACAAATTTTAAGAGCCTAATAATTATGAAATAAAAAGGACAAGTATTATAGACACTGTTTTTACAAAAGAGGAAATTCCTTAAGCCATCACCCAGCAAGTAATAAATAATGCTCAACCATCTTCCATATGAATTCAGCAAGTCACTTAAAGCCCCCTCAACCCAGCGACTGTCTTTCCAGGACCATTTTGAGGATTTAAAAAGGCAATAAGTGCAAACATAATTTGTAAGTGATAAAGTGCTGCATGGTGGAAATGTGGTATTTGTACACGAACGAGTCCAAGTTGCTTTGACTTTATTGGCAGGAGAATTAACGTTCAGCTCTTTCGAATATCCTGGAGTCCAGGAAGCTTTCTAATACACAGAGCATTACACGTCTGATGAGCCGCCGGGTGTTTATTAGCTGGATTGCGCCTTCTGAGTCACACCACCAGCTCATTATAGCACACCATTTACACTTCCCTCAAGGACAGCCATTTGACAGTTGATTCCAGACTCCCTCTCCAGCAGAGAAGGAAGGCTGCATGGTCGCAGTGCTGCTCCCTCTCCTTGTTTTCTGTGTCTGCAGACCGCGGCCATGTCATACGCCCTCACATGTACAGTCCTCCGATCTATGTTTGAGAGTGGAAGAGGAGAACTTCATACTCCTTTGCTGGGTATGAAGTACCTGGTGATTACAGGCATCAGACATAAACGACTGAGCATTCACACATCATTTATAATTATGAGCTGGTCACCACACGTGCTCTTCATGTTTAGCTTGCTTGCAAAGTGACATGGAAGCATGGCGACCCCCGAATTTAGCAACGTAGGCCTATCCAAACAATGTGCATCCGATAATTGAACTGGTTTCACTTCTTCCTAGCGTTTCAAGCTGTGTTGCAAAGTTCAGTCCTACTCAGAAATGAACAAACTACTGCAGAACTCCAGGTTTTCCAAGAACACTGCATTGCATTTCATAAAGGAGCTTACTGCTTTGTTTTCTTAAGAAAAATAAACTGCAAACTGAAAATTCTGTGACATTTCTTTCCGAGGGGGTAAAGTTATTTCTTTTATGATAATAGAGCTTGTTATATACAGAATAAGACATAATTAAAGGCTTTTATGAAAAGAAATTTTTTAAAAAGCGTTGATTCACTGTAAACACAAATACTTGATTTTATGTTTCCTTAAGGTCTCTAATAATATTAGATGTTAAGCAGTTCACTTAGTTTAATTAATGTTTCCATAAAGGTTTCTGGCGGAAATAAAAACAAATAAATACGGCACTATATGATTTGAGGAGCAGAGAAAAAGGAAATAATTTTTATGTTTATATTTGAATCCACATCTGACTGTGGTCATTATAAAATAATTAAGTACTATCAGGTAAACCTATACTTATATATATTTTACAAACTGTCTCCTAGTTACAGTCAATGGAGAATCTGGCTGTACAGAGTCAATAACTAGAGCTTATAAATATTAAAGTTATGGCCCAATGTACTATAAAAACCCATTGCCCTTGAGTCAGTTTCGACACATAGCACCCCTACAGGACAAAGTAGAACTGCCCCCATAGAGTTTCCGTGGAGCGGCTGGTAGTTTCAAACCACCGACCCTCCAGTTAGCAGCCGAGCTCTTAACCACTGTGCCACCAGGGCTCCCCATGTACTATTGTGTCTATTTTTCCCAGCAGATGTGCAGTGTCTCTGGCACAGAAATCATAAGGGTGGTGAGGCTTGGCTCCTATTTCCACTTACTTGCTTTAAGTCTGAAGAAGCATTTACCCTTAAGCATCACAGATAGACAAAGGAAACCCTGTAAACACTTGATATTGTTACAACATAGCTTTGGAAAACTTGATTGCCTCTCTGTGAAAGCAGCCCTGGGCTGGGTTATGTTCACCAAAAGGAAAAAAATCAGACCGTCAGATGGAGCCCTTTGATTGTTTCAAATGGAGGGATCTTCCAAGACTGATTCCCAGAAACTTCTTCTAAAGCCTTTAGGTGACAGGTGAGAAGGCAGGTCAACTGGGTGTAAGTTTATTGACGGCACAGGCGGACACCCACCAATTACAAGGAATTATTGGGATTGTTTTTTATTTTAGAGACTGTCAGCTCTAAGGATGTTTTCTCTCCACCTGCGATGCTGCCCTGACAAAAATGCTGTTTTAGAAAACAATTCATCTGGCTTGAGAGCCGCGTCCGCTGAAGATATTCCTTGCTGGTTCTGTATTTTGGGAGTGTATTGTCGTATAATGCGATTTTTGTTTTCGTTCAACTTGGTTAAATCTTCTATTCCCTTTTACTCTTATATGTGTTGTCTTTGAAACGTTTCTATGACTCCTTACCCCGCTGGTTTCGCTTCTTGCTTGCCTCCTCCATTTTGTTGGGTGATATGTCTCCTTATTTTTCGCCCTGTGGATTTACTCACCTGTTCCTTTGATACCTGAAATTCCCCGTGTTCATTTTGCCAATCCAAACCGTCTGTTCTCTTCCAGGTCTACATCAAGATGCGTAAGAGACATCCCCTTCTGATTAACCATATACCAAATTCAAAATGTTGCTTTTGCTTTGGTGCTCTCTCTAAGCAATCAGGGTTTTAGATGTGAAAAAAAGAATTTGAACTTCAGTTTCTGTCATAAACCAGACCAGTGCTGATGGAATCATGTATCTCAAAAATCAGATAAGGTAAAATAATATAGTTTTTTATTTCCTAGAATTGGCTAAACATTAAAAAAAAAATGATAGATTATTTTTTTAATATCCATAAACCTTTACTTTTTAGGTAATTTCCCTTTAAGAATCCACCAATAAAATTTACAAATAAGTAAGAGGTAAAATAGAAGCTATTTATCTTGATAATAAGTAAATAAGCACAAATTTATTGCAAATCTTACCTGCAGACCCAGTTCACTCATGAAATGGAAAAGAGAACTCAGTAGCTTAAGTTTAAGAATAAAACATTTACTAGGAAATGTAAAAAAAAAAAAAGACACTTTTCTGTAGTGACCCAGGTTAAAGGAAAGTTTTTGCTCTCCATTTCTAACCCCAGACGATCTGGCCAACCACCGTATCCAGGGAGAAATGGAAATAGTACCTGAAATAGGAAGAAATAAGAAACACACTAATGTGAAACTGTAACAGTTTGATTGTGGTGTTTTCACAGGGACAGCGAATCTCTTTGCCAATAAAATCAAGTATTATCCAGATGGCAATACTTCTAGACATTCAACAATAATTTCCAAATATTACAGCATCTGCTCACATACTTCAAAATGAAATTATTTACTGGTTTTTTTTAAAGGAGTTAACTTCTTTTATCAGGAACAGCACAAAGCTGAGGTTAAAGGTGTCCCAAATGTCCAACTTTTCCAACTACTGCCGCAGTATATCATCTCTACCATCAGCTCCTCCTCCTCTCCTCAGTACTCTCCCTCCCGTCTTTGGATTCCGTAATTCACTGCAACGTCTCACAGAACTCACAAACTGTATCAAGGAAATGGCTCCTGCAGTTGTGGAGGCTGGTAAGTTCCAAATCCATGGGTCAGACGTAGGCTTCTCCCGACCCACGTGGCTGCAAGGGCTGTGGAACCCAAACTGGCAGGAAAGACGAGACTGTTGGCTCACAAGGCTGTGGAAGCTGGCGAATCAGATCAGACAGCAGGCCACTGGCCCAGGGGCTGCGGAAGGGGGTGAATCCCAGAATCGGCAGGTCAGATGGCAGACCGCTGGCTCAAGTTCCAAGAAGTGGAGGTCAGACAGTGACAAACCAGACACAGGATCCAGATGCAGAGAGAGAGCCCCGCCAGAGCACCCACATATATATTTTGGATGTAGGCCACACCCCAGGGAAGGGCGTAACTTGAATAAGGGTGGGACTTGAGTCACAGCTTTCTGGAAGGCTGTGACTCAAGATACATCCCATACCAATCCTACCTCATTAACATGTAGAGGTTAGAATTCACAACACATAAAATGGAGGATAATTACTACATCAGATCACAAAATGGAGGACACCACACAATAGCGGGAATCATGGCCCAGCCAAGTTGACACATAACCCCGACCATCACAGGTTCCACGCACCTTATTTGCATAGTCCCACTCAATCATTGTGTGTGAATCACAAAGACCATGGCTATGAGGGCCATATTAAGTAATTCATTGCACTACAGTTTTATTTATCAAACTATCTATCTTTGTTTTAAAAAAAAAAGAAAAACATCTCTGGCTGCCTTCTACGCGTAAGTCCCTGTACTGGCTACTGCCACACGTGTGTGCACACGCAAGCATACACACAAGGCAGGGTCATGGTCTCCAAACGTTTACAGTGAAGTCATTATATCTACAAGAATATGAAAGTAGGTTTTGCTCTAATTCACTTTTCCCAAAGCTTATATCTGATTGTTAGTCAGGCTATAAGACCACAACAGTTATTAACAATTAATGTAAAGAAACAAAACATTAACAATGCTTTTCTCGGTTACTGTTACTTTCCTGCACAACTCATCTGTCAGTGTGACGTACTGTGGTGGCTTGCGTGTTGCTGTGATGCTGGAAGCTTTGCCACCGCTATTTCAAAAACCAGCAGGGTCACCCTTGGTGGACAGGTTTCAGCAGAGTTTCTAGACTAAGACAGATTAGGAAGAAGGACCTGATGGTCTACTTCTGAAAAACCTGGCTAGCAAAAACCTTATGAATAGCAGTGGAACCGACTCGACAGCACCTAACAACAACAACATTACTTTCCTATGTTAACATTTTACAATATCATTTAATATTGGTTTCTCGAGTTTCCCGGGCTTTCATAGTCTATCTTAGAAAGTATTAAACGTATTATTTGGTTAGATAACTCAATAACAGAAAACATTTATCAAATAACCAATGTCACGCCGGAAAAGGAAGGTTCCAAAAAGGTTTGTCCTTGACCCTGACTGGCTGAAGTCTTCGTTACTGGCTAAGTTAAGGTAGCCATGTCAGGCTGGGACATCTCCAGCTGACGCAAATCTGGAAGTGTGGAGAAAGATGATAGAATCAGTATTCACAAGATTCTCAGACTTTAACAACAGATCAGATCTAACTAGAAAGACAAATGCAACAGGGATAAAATATTTGACATTATGCTGGCATCTAAAATATCAAGTTCAAGAGTTCCGGATGAGGGAGGATAAGGGATAAGGGAGTCGAGACTGAGTGGAAAGAACTCTGTGAAGTGCTTCACTGTGCATAAGCGGAGTAGCAATGCTCACGGTGTCCTGGCCTCCCCCAAATCAGCTGTGAGTTGGCAAGGAGAGGTGAAAACATCCATCGATAAATCACTCTTGTAGTGTGCACTCCAAGCGCTGCACTTTACGGGCGACATCAAGAAACTTAAAAAAAAAAGGAGGCGGGGAGCACTGATGATGGAAAGAAAACACGAAATATTTTCACATAAACCTGTTGCCATGGAGTGGATTCTGACTCATAGCACTGGTGGATTCAAACTGTTGACCTTTGGGCTAGCAGCCGAGCTCTTTAACCACTATGCCACCAGGGCTCCAAAGAGAGGGGACTAAGGAAGAAGACAAATATTGTGTTATTAAAACGTGTCCATCTATCAGACGGAACAGTAGTAACTCTTTGTGGCCTCAAATGTGAGTCTAGATCAAGAGGGGAAAGTCCCTCCAGATTTCATCTGAGAGAGAAAGAGAGCAGAAATATAAGCTCTTAGCTGTCATGGATGAAATGGAAAAGTGGAGAGGTTTAATTTCACAGAAACTAGATATATTCAAGTAGAAGCTGATCACCTCCGAAAAAGCAGGGCAAAACAAAAAAAAAAAAAAAAATCAAGCATTAGATGGACAATTAAACTAGAAACTAAACAAAATGTAAAATCCAATCTAACACTGAAATTTTATGGTGTAACAAATCTGCTTCACAGCTAAGAGATTTGTCTTTTTCTCTTTGAAATTCCAATCAAGGGAACTGAATCCATACCTATTACAACCAGAGATCAAAATGTCTGTAATGGATAAACGTCTAAAATATTTAGATCAGAAAATGCACTAGATTGTTGATAAACCTACACTCACTCCTCCTTTATTAATACGGTTGTGTTCCAAAGACCAGGTCGTGATGTGAAAATCAGTCTTGTGTGAAATACTGACATATCCTGCCCCAGCTTCCCCTCAGCCCCGGCCATAGCCCCCCAGCTGGCCGGCCGTGGCCCCCCGTCCCTCCGGCGGTCAGGGGCTCACACTCGCTCTGCTCACGAGAATCCGAATCCATGCTGTGGGCTGCTGGCTGGGCATCCTCAGCCGCCCTGCATCCCAGCTGCGGCTCCGGGGTGCACTCCTGCGGGAAGCGAGGCTGCAAGGCTGGCAAAGCACAGCAGCCTCTGCCAGGGGGTGACGCCACAGAGGCGCCCCGCTCCAGAGCGTTGGGAGGACGGAAGAGGCTCCAGCCAGGAGGAGCCAGGGTGTGGGACGACTTGCAGGTTCCAGACTGGGGTTAAATACCCCGGGGGGCACCACTCCTCCTTCTGTGCCCCCGACCAGCTGTGCGCCGGGAGGGTCTGCCAGTGCGCGGGGTTGTTCATGCGCAAAACAGGGGGATAGTAGATTTTGTACTATTGTCGTAATTGCGAAATGTCTGACAAGACAGTCGATAAGCGAGGAGAAGGTGTACTGGTAAATGCCGGAAAAATAAACTGGGGTGAAAGCGGCTCCGCCGTTGAGCAGCAGCAATGGGCGTCGGGTTGTAGTGAGGGGGTATTAGACACATTAGCACCGTCATTCTAACTTCATGCTATCACTATGATAATCTTTTAATAAAAAGTAGCTGCTGTTGGAAATGTCAATTGAGAAAAATAATAATTTTAATTTTGTCTGAGCCTTCTCCTTTATTTCAGAATAAGCTGTCTGGTACCCCTTAGGCTTTGTTGATTTTTTCACTTATTCCAACTGTAACTTCAAACAAGTCTACCGTGTCCCATATAGATTCAGAAGGAGGCCATATCGAATCTGTATCTCTGCCTGGTTCCAGAACATGCAGGGCAGGGCTAGAGAAGGAGTAGGGGCAAAAGACTAGGCCGTTGCTCTTCAGATTGCTTCGGAAGGTCTGACTGGCTTTTATTTTATTCTCATTTCTAATGGTCACTCGCTCTACAAGTGAAAAAGGAGAAGGGACTAGCGTCTACGCATTTAAAATAACAGGATTATAGATTAAAAAGATTTACTATCCACATCATCCCCAACTCTATTACCCTTTCTGCACAGTAATTGTCTGTAACAGACGGTGACATGACATGTATCCCATTTCTTTCTCATTATTTCACTCACTAAAATAGCATGATGGTGCTCCCTTCTGGTATTAATATTAGATCTGTTTAGAATGGGTGACAGACAGGGCCAGACAGAAGGCCATATAGATACACATATTGGAAATTACCTGTCTATTGTTGGTGGTGTTGTTAGGTGCCATCAAGAAAGGTGCCTAAATTCTACTATTAGAGCTTTATTTCGTGACTTGACCAGATTTCTTTATTTGGGAAAAATTTATTAAAATGTAAATATCCTCGGAGACTGATAGCATCTTACCCATTGCCATGGAGTCAATTCTGACTCCTAGCGACCTTGAAGGACAGAGTAGAACTGCCCCATAGGGTTTCCAAGGCTGTAAATATTCATGGAAGCAGACTGCTTCACATCTTTCTCCCTCAGAGTGACTGGTGAATTTGAACCTCCGACCTTTTGGTTAGCAGCCAAAAGCTTAACCACTTTGCCACCAGGGCTCCTTAATGTGGGTGTAGGGAAGAGAATTCAGAAAATACTGGCTGTGATAATGAGGATGTTTTCATTGGAAGAGAACTGGCTGGTAACAAGGCCCCAACCATATGGGCCCCAGTTCAAGACAAAACTCCAACCCTACCAAGAAAAAAACGAGACATGGGTTGGGATGGAAGAGGACATACTGAAATTAAGTAGAAGGGCACCAAGCCAAATTTGGCCCACTTCTGCACAAGGATGAACTTTTATCATCTCTAACAGGACTGGGCCAAGGATCACCTTCTTTAGGCCAACGTCCTGTGACCCAGGATGAAAGTCATTGTTTCTTGTTGTTGTGTTAGATGCCATTGAGTCGGTTCCAGCTCATTGTGACCCCACGTACAACAGAACGAAACACTGGCCAGTCCTGCGCTATCCTCACAATCATTGTTACGTCACCATTCCCAGTGACGGGCAAATTTTAATTGCCAAGTTAAAGTCATAGTTTTATAACAGTATCCATAAAAAAGATGGCTCCTAGATGAGAATACTGCGGAGTTTTATTTATCTTGCCTTGCCAGAGACTCTTTACAGCTTAATTATCTATTATGGATACGTCTAGCTCCATTGAATTTACTGGTCAGGTGGCCCACAAGGCAGACCAGATTGTTCTACAGCTGGATCTTCAACAGAGCCCTCTTTTTCTCTAGACCTCACTTAAAATTGATGGGTTTCCAAGCTACCCTATAAGTAAGTCCTTCCAAAATAAAAAAAAAAAAAAACCCATGAAGAGCTAGACCTTTGATTTCTTAGTGGTAGAAAGTTGTCTTCGTTACCTAGCACTGCTATAACAGAAATACCTCAGTTGGATGGCTTTAACAAAGAGAAATTTATTCTCTCACAGTCTAGGAGGCTAGAAGTCTGAATTTAGAGGGGTCAGCTCTAGGGGAAGGCTTTCTCTCTCCGTTGGCTCCAGGGGGAAGTCCTTGTCATCAAACCTCCCCGGTCTAGGAGCTTCTTAGCACAGCTATCCCGGGTCTGTAGGATGTACCCTGCTCCTGGCTCTGCTTTCTTGGTGGTAATAGGGTGCCTCTCTTCTCTGCTCAATTCTCTCTTTTATATCTCAAAAGAGATTGACTCAAGATACAACCTAATCCTGTAGATTGAGTCCTGCATGCTCAAGTCCATTGTTGTTTTTTGAGTGCCTTCCAGCCTAGGGGGCTTATCGTCCAGCACTGTATCGGACAATATTCTGTTGTGATCTATAGGGTTTTCACTGGCTAATTTTTGGAGGTAAGTCACCAGGACTTTCCTCCTAGTCTGTCTTAGTCTGGAAGCTCCACTGAAATGGGCTCACTATGGTGACTTTGTTGGTATTTGAAATACCGACGGCAGAGCTTCCAGCATCACAGCGACACACCAGCCACCACAGTGTGGTGGACAGATGGACCGGGTGACTCTGTTTCTCACGCTGGCGTGAGGGTGTGGTCTACTCTTAACACATTCTTATTCCAAAACACCTTATCTTCTTCTTTTTAAAATGTCATATTGTATGTCTAAAACATAGTAAACCCAGAACTCAAGTCATTAACAACAGAAAAACTTATTTAGCTCTATTTTCTTTCCTTGAGGGAAGGAAATTGTTAATCTTAAATAACACTGCAATGAGATTTTCTAACATAGTGAAGAAAACACAGAAACAGAAAACAAATTTTCATATCATACATATTGAACAGTCATACTCTGCCTCTGTTGCATTAAATATTTTCTTTGAGGGAGAGATAGTTTTACAGAATAGAAATGTTCTAAGCTTTGGGCTTAAATAGCCCTGGATTTGGTTCCCAGCTGTTTTACAAACTTTATAATGAGAAGTTGACTTACATAATATCCCTGTTGGATTATTGCAAGAATAAAATTAAATATATACGGAAATCCTATATCGCAGGGCAGTATTCTGTGGATTAAACTTTCTACCTACTTATACATGTGCTTCCAATGTATGCTAAAATGAATTATCAAAGTTATGTTGCTGTGTATTTTTAACAGAAAACATTTTCTTAGAAAATAAATATTCATTTAATTCTCAAATCAACCGTGCAAGTTGTAGAGTTTAGTACTTTGAGTCTAAAACAGGATGATAATCCACAATGCCCAGAAATGACACTGAAAAAAACACATCCAGTGAATGTGACTCCTAGGATGTCATCATAAAGCGTGTGTCTGCCATGATCCAGTTAAACAAAGAGAAGAGACGGAAGGAAACAAAAACTGCTTACTGTGTTTGAAACAAGGAAAATTTAATGCTGGGAATTGGCTACAAGGGTGATACCAAAAAACACCAAACCGTTTGCCACCGAGTCAGTTCCAACTCGTGGTGCACCCTGTGTTCTGGGCTCCATGGGGTTTTCAAGGCTGTGACCTTCAGGAAGCGGGTCACTAGGCCTTCCTGTCAAGGAACCTCTGGGTAGGTTCAAATGCCAGACTTAACTTGTCGCACCCAACTGCTGGTGCCACCTAGGGACTCCTCCCAAGGGGGGTGGGAGAACTGAGAAACCAATCACGGGACCTTGAGGAAGTCCAGAGATCAGAAATACCAGCAAGACACTCTGTCCCCTGGACTGGAATCTCCAAAGAAGCTGCATTTGCTGGAGCCCAGGGACAGGAATCACCTGGTGGAAACTGAACGCCCCCCCATATCTCTGTGGAAGGAGCCACAGAATAGACACAGCCCCTGAGCATGTGCTAATTGGCTTTAGGTCACGTACTCACTGTCCGCACACGCACACACTCCCAAATCCATCAACAGGAAGCCTCGTGTCTCACCTCCTCTCTGCGTCATGGCCACCTCATGTGAACCTTCTGCCTGTGTCGCACCCTGTGAGCCTCATGCCTTTCCCTGCAGGCTGCGCCGCGCAGGCTATGGTGTCAATTGACTTCAAGCTGGCCTCAACCATTGTGAAGCACTGTTGAGGGTTGGAAGGTGGGAGGAAGAAAGCAGCCAAGGCTTTCCTGCGCCCTTCTCTCTTCTTTAGTAGTAGAGATTAAAGCTGGGACATGGGTGCAGCTGATATTTTGATGTGTTTAGATATAAGTTCTTTTCCCAGAAATAAATACTAATGATCGTGACATGTCTCCATGTCTTAAAGTACAAGGCAGATCAAATCATTCATTTTTATGTTTGGGAGTTAGTATCCAGGGAGGGCACTTAGGGGAAAAAAATTAAAACACTCATTTACTAGATCTTGTTGTTGTTAGGTACCATTGAGTTGATTCCAACTCATAGCGAGCCTGTGTACAGCATTGCTCAGTCCTGTACCATCCTCACAGTTGTTGCTATGTTGGAGCTCATTGTTGCAGGCACTGTGTCAGTCCATCTTGTCGAGGTTCTTCCTCTTTTTCGCTGACCCTCTACTTTACCAAGCATGATGTCCTCTCCAGGGACTGGCCCCTCCTGGTAACATGTCCAAAGTACATGAGACGAAGTGTCACCATCCTCACTTCCAAGGAGCACTCTGGTTGTACTTCTTCCAAGACAGATTTGTTCATTCTTCTAGCACTCCATGGTATATTCAATATTCTTCCTCAACACCATAATTCAAAGACGTCGATTTTTCTTCTGTCTTGCTTATTCATTGTTTAGTTTTTGCAAGCATACAAGGTGATTGAAAATATCATGTCTTGGTTCAGGCATACCTTAGTCCTCAAAGTGACATCCTCACTTTTCAACACTTTAACGAGGTCTTTTGCAGCAGATTTGCCCACTGCACTATGTCGTTTGATTTCTAGACTGCTGCTTCTATGGGCGTTGATTGTGGATCCAAGTAAATGAAATCCTTGGCAACTTCAATAATCAATATATATACATACATATATATATAGAGAGAGAGAGACCCTAAGCGGTGCAGATGGTTAACACGCTCAGCTGCTAACCAAAAGCTTGGAGGTTCCAGACCATCCACAGGTGACTTGGAAGAAAAAGCTGGTGATCTACTTGTGAAAAATCCACCACTGAAAACCCTGTGGATCACAGTTCTACCCCGACACACGTGTCATGAGTTGAGGTTGACTCAATGGCAACTGGTTTCCACACACACATATATACGTTTGAGGTCACTGTCGATGGTTTCATATTCAAGACAAATGCTAAGACCAACGTATGTGTAGGACATTTGTTATATCAGAGCAGCATTTTAGGACTTCTGTGGGAAGAAAAACTCAGTGTGTTCCCTTCCCCAGATAACGGAAGGTACTATCAAGACATTTACATGGGTGCAAGGTATTTGTAGACATTGACTGTCCCCTATTAAAACAATAAAACCCTCAGCAGGATTTGGCACAACTGAAAATACTCTATAAAGTATAAAGTAAGTGTTCACTTTGTGGTACCGGAGCTGCATGCAACTTTCAAGGTGAGTTATTGAAAAGAAAAGTCTTGCAAGGACAATATAAGAACATAAATTATTAGGATTAAAGCCAGAGACCAAATAGCTTAGATTAATCATCCAAATTTTAAGTGATTGAGAACAATTTTTTTTGTGTGTGTGTATCAACTTCTAATTATCAAATTTTCTTGGTGGTCAAATAAATGTTTACACGCTGGAGTTTAAAATTGGGGACATTTATTTTTCTGTTGACAAATATTTACTGAACTCATACCAAGAGGCAGGTAAAGTGCTTATGAATTCAAAGATTGAGACACAATTCCTGTCCTGGACTGTCCGATCAGTGAGAAAGAACAACACTGAAAGACGCAGTGCAAAGGAGAAGAGAATAATGAGGATGTGAGGTGGCATTTGGAGGACAACTGTTATATTTCAACAGAGTCCCGAGGTGGCACAGATGGTTAAAGGTTCAAGCACTAACCGAAAGGTTGGCGGTTCGAACCCACCCAGAGGCACATAGGAAAAAACGCCTGACGATCTGATTCCGAAAGATCACAGCCTTGAAAATCCTATGGAGCAAGCACCCTTCTAATCTGCAGCACGTGGGGTCGCCAGGAGTCGGAATTGAGTCGGTGGCAACTGGATTGGTTTTGGTTGTTATATTTCAAGATGCCTGGATAGCACAAAAGGTTTGAGCTTGGCTACTAACCAAAAGATTGGAGGTTCAAACCTACCCAGCAGTACCTTGGAAGAAAGGCCTGGCAATCTGCTTCCATAAAGATTATAGCCAAGAAAACCCTACGGAGCTCATTTCTACTCTGTAACACATGGGGTGGCCCTGAGTTGGAATTGATTCCATGGCAATAGGTTTGTTTTTGGTTTGGTATGATATTTCAGAAATTTGGGCTTGATGCTTTATATAAAAATATTTCTGCTAATATCCTTTACAACACTATAAATTGTCATTACACTCCCTGGTTTGTTAATGAGAAAAATGACATGTGGAAATTAATTAACTTGTGCAAGAAAGGCCCAGCTACAACCCAGGTTGCACACCAGCGTGTGTGGCCAGTTTACAGCAAAGCTCCCTGCACCACGACATGAACACAGACAAACCCCGTGAGAGTTTAGATGAGAGAAGACAGCCAAGGTTTCCAACGTATCAGATGTCTTTCTAGCATAGAAATAAAAGCATGAAAAATGTTGACCAGCCTGATCTGGAAGAACAGGGGATTTTCCTCATGTAAAAAAAAAAAAATCACCATAGAAATCCTTTAAAAGATGTTCTGTTATTAAAAATGCCCAAGATACGTTGTCTTGTTTATTCACACTGAGAATTGAAAATATCAATAATGACCACAAAGATTCTACAAATGTGAAGAAAAACATTCTAAAAACCTAGACTAAAAAATAGGAAGCAACTGGGTGGAAACCCTATTAGCTTGGATGTGAAGAGCAGTGCCTGGTGAAAAATATGTGTTCAGTAATAATAAGCATTTAAAATTCAGTCACTTCCAGAAGACTTCCACTAGTTTGCAATAAAAATAAAAGTTGACTTTGAAGAAGCCATCAACCCCTTGTTCTCTCTGTTCAATACAATGCAAACATACACAAAACATGATGGTAGATTAAAAAAAATGCACAATTTACTACTTACTCCCTTTCAGCAATTTGCGGGGTTTCACAGCACGCTCAATAAAGCAGCACAACCCTGGTGCTACTTGAGCTTTGATTAAGTATCTGGGAGAGAGAATCTTCTGGAGTTAGAAGCTTCTTGCAGCTATGAGTTTACACACCATTGATGTGTTCTCCATTGCTAAAGAAATGGATTAATGGGAGCGTTTTTTGGTAAATTTAGTAAAGGTCACTAACAATTAATAGATCAATGAATGCATCATTTGAAACTTAATCTCATGCCTGGTGTTAGGTTCTTCTTTTTATGATTATTTCTAAAGTTGCCTGCCAATTTCTAAGAAGTATCAGTAAATTTTTATCAGTCAGGAAAAGAGAAGGAGTTTGTACCAATTGCTTTTTAAGACTTGAGTTGAACAAGTGTTAACTTCCGTCGTTCTTCGAATTCTGTCTTACTCGAGAGAACACTTACTGTCTCTCTGGCATGAATGTTTAAATCCTTCACATTTACTGATCCAAAAAAAAAAGAGTAATAAGGTAGACTGCACGTTCATTTCACTGAGAACTAAATTGTCCTTGCTGAGCTCCCAACAATAGCTGGTAATTAACTGTCTTTACATTTCACACTTGAAAAATGCCTAGGGAACAAAAAAAAAACAGATTTAGGCTTCACAAAAAATAATTCTTCTACTGTCTGTTCTTGTTTTATCAGTGAACAGGTCAGGAAATTTGCATGTGATAGAATTAAAACAAAAAACCCGGCACTGTCGAGTCGATTCTGACTCAACTGACCCTATAGGACAGAGTAGAACTGCCCTATGGAGTTTCCAAGGAACTGCTGGTGGATTCAAACTGCCGACCTTTTTGTTAGCACCCAAGCTCTTAATCACTGCTCCACCAGGGCTCCATGATAAATTTATAGCTTTAGGACAAAAATCTACAGGGAAAATAGCTGCACTTTGGAACAAATACTCAGAAGGGCGGAGTAAAATTGCTTTTAAATATGGTGCCATTATTATAAAATTATCTTTTCCTTATTAATATCTAGTTGAAAGGATAATAATTGGAATAAACTAATTTTCTTTTATCTAATTCTATGTAATTTTATAATAATTGAATTTAAATATGTATGTATCAATATAGATGTGTATGATCCTTTTTTACCTATAGTAAATGCTATGCATTTAACTGTATATTTTTTAGTTATATATATGGTTATTTTAATCATTGATATATTTCATTTTAAACAATGGTAATTTTTCCTCTGCTTTTTAAGTTTTAGGCAATACCTACATACACACACATATAAATATATATATATATTTGTTGTTATTAGGCACCATGGAGTCGGTTCTGACTCATAGTGACCCTATATGCAACAGAATGAAACACTGCCCAGTCCTAAGCCATCCTCACAATCGTTGCTATATTTGAGCCCATTGTTGCAGTCACCGTGTCAGTCCATCCTGTTGAGGGTCTTCCTCTCTTTCGCCGACCCTCTACTTTACCAAGCACGATGTCCTTCTCCAGGGGCTGGTCCCTCCTAACAACATGTCCAAAGTATGTGAGATGAAGTCTCACCATCCTCGCTTTTAAGGAGTGTTCTGGCCGTACTTCTTCCAACACAGATTAGTTCCTTCTTCTGGCAGTCCATGGCATATTCAGTATTCTTTCCAAACACCATAATTCAAAGACATCAATTCTTCTTCAGTCTTCCTTATTCATTGTCCAGCTTTCGCATGCATATGAGGTGACTGACAATACCAGGGCTTGGGTCAGGTGCACCTTAGTCCTCAAAGTGACACCTTTGCTTTTTAACACTTTAAAGAGGTGTTTTGCAGCCAATTTGCCCAATACAATAACAATGTATTGCATTAGCCACGCATTTTAATTTATTTTATTTACTGTGAAGATCCTCCTATCACTGTTAATAATTTTCAAGTCATTTTTAAATATTGAATCACATCTGTTAGTTGTTCTTATTGCTGGAAAGAGAGATGTTTTGGCATTTTCCTTCCTTTGATTTGAGGACTATTTCATAAACTTATAAAATACTATCAACTCTAACAATTTAAATTTTCACAAAAACATGTATACATAATGTTTAATATGGAAATTTGGAAGTATAAATACCATTAATTAAACAAATAACTCACACATATATATACATAAGTGATATACATGTTTGTGTGATGTAAACATTTCTAATCATCTTTAAAATAATGTATAATGGGCTTCCTTCACTATTTTCAAAGTGCTTTGAATGCACGCCTTACAGTTTTATCACAACTCAGCTGTTTATACAAGGACATTGAAACCAAGTGACTTACCGAAGGTCACACAGCTAGGTTATTTACTAAGCTATGCTGTATTAAAACAACATCTAGGCCAAGTTATAGATTGTTTCTGTGTATGCAGATTTACTCCTTAGGCATGATCTTTTATTTTGTGATTAGATTTCCAAAGGGCATTTTTGACATTCCTATTAGCTTGATTCAAGTGGAAATTAATTTCTTCTTGACAAGTGTTACGAGTTTCAAAATATCCCCTGTGCACACGTTTGCTGAAAAGGTTATTTGTATTACAAATGTTTGTGGCAGAGATATCTAAGTCTATATTCTGCATACATATCTTTATATACGTAATGCCATTATAAATTAATGGGATGAGTTTTCTGTAGCAACCTTTGGAAACTGATCGACAACTTCATACGTAAGTTACATGCTTCACCTTATTTGAGTATTATCTTGCCCTTTAATCTTAGAATTTCAGTGACCTTGTTATGCAATCATGTGTGTAAGATACCAAAAAATATAATTAGAGTTCATCAGTTCTCAATTCATGTAACTGAAAGTAGCTATTCTGGCCTTTGTTATTTTGATCAGTACTTTAAAACTCAACCCAAGGCTTTTGGTGGGCAGAAGTCTTGGGGACATGAGCTGCAGCTGGGGAAAACCATCAGAATGCGGGCGACAGCATTTCTCCAGAATAAAAGATTCCTCATTCCTGGACTGTGGAATAACCAAAAAGCTGAAGCATCTGGCAGGATATGTGGCAGCTGGAAAAGCCTGACCACACATTTTTAAACCCTTAAGATGCCTGTGGTTTAATGCATATGCATCCTTATTCTAACATTCAATAAAACAAAATGCAATTACACATTACTGAATATTACTAATTTTATTTTATATCAGGGTGATGTTATTTGTCTTAAATTTCTCAGATTATGTCCTCGAATTTCCTTGTGTCCTAAATAGAAACCTAGAGAATAATTTACTTTTTCTCTAGTCTGATAAAGATTTAAAATGAGCTAAAAAGTAAAGAAAATAATCCAAGGTCCTCAGTAACTAATCATTTCCCTTGTATTAGCCTATTTCCTTTCTCTCATTAAAAAAGAAAAAATATTCAGGATATTTTACCTTCATTCATAAGATAGAGTCTTCACTTTAAGGGTGGGTTTGAATTTAGAAGGAAAAATTATTTCAACTAAGTAAATTAAATACGCAGATATATGTGTGTATATATGCATATACATACATATAACACGAATGTATTGTATATATACATGCACACATGCACTCACCCTTTTAGTTTTTCTTCAGTAAGTTAATTTATATGCAAAATTTTATTTTCCACTTTTTCGACTAGAAAGAGGAAATGGGTATGTATATGAGTAGTATATTTTAATCTTTTCAGCAGTTCCAAAGAAGAAGACCACAGAAACAGTTGCTTTTCACTTAAGAAATCACATCCTCCCTTTACCACCCAGATGAGGCTATTCCCACTAAATTAAAAAAAAAGGATCTCAGCAGTCTGGTGTAATGGCTTGTTCTGCATTAGGTGTTACACAAAAGAATGTGTGCAGCTGTTTTCCTTCAGTAAATGGATTTATTAGGAAACCTCTTGCAGTTTCATGCTGCTGACTCCAGTTGCCATAAACCATTCACAGAGAAGGTGAAGATCCAGTGAGTGAGCACTGCACACTGAAAACGCCATTGCAAAACCAAGATGGCGCGGACATGGCTCTGAGCCCAACCCTAAAGGCCCAACTGGCTCTAACGAACCTGACTTTTCCATTCCGTTACTCAACTTTGGTGGCATTTTTACGCTAGTTGAGCCTTTTAATTTTATTTTAAAATGAGTGTCTTTAGTATAACATGAAACACTACTTAAACATTGTTAATTCTATACAGTATTTTTTAAAAATTTTATTCCACTTCCTTTCTAGTGGCTATTACAGTCAGTTCTCTAAGGCACCTTGTTTTGTCCTCATTTTTATTAGAGTAACTAAGGTGGTAAATTTGAATGTTTTCATTGAAAGGAATTCTTAAAATTTTAGATAATATTTCAAAGTTTGAAATAAGTTATTAAATAAATGGTAGCATGAGAAAGTACAAAAGAAAAAATACAAAAATAATGATTGATAGAGCTAGGTAGTTGGGCCTTTAGGGTTGGGCTCAGAGCCATTGTCTACGCCATCTTGGTTTTTCAATGGCGTTTTCAGTGTGCAGTGCTCACTCACTGGACGGTGGATAGATGGATGGATAGATGGATACACAGATATTCATAATGATGCTAAATCACCATTTTGTCCTGAGTTATCTCTTCAAAGAAAGTGAGAACATATATACTTAATTTTACTTCGTTCATGCTAGATATAACAACTTTTCACATTTTTATATTAGCAAAAATGTAGTAGGGTTTTATTGTAGAGTTTTCTCTAGAGCAGTACTTGAAACCAGTGTCAAGACATCCCATGTCTGCATAGCAGAAACTGAAATCATCCTCATACTTGAGTTGTCTGTAGTCAAATCTTTTCATTTTCTATTTATGTATTGAATCAATACAACCTTAGATCAGTTATATTTTCTTTGACATGAAGCACTGAGGGAGGGGAGCTATTTCCTTATAGAATATGGATCTGATTGGTATTTAAAAGACTTTTGTTTTAGTTTTATTATTAGGCAATTGAAGGAATCACTTGATGTCTCTGTATCTCAGTCATAAAACAGTCATCTTAGAAGCTGATTATTCCCCAAAGGTGATGTATGTTAATGAAGTTGTTCAGAAATGCAAGGACCATACCTTCCTTTTTTGTAACACCCAGATTGCACTGTTCAGATTCTTGCCTTTAAAGAGATTGCAATTCAATGGATTTCAATGACGTTCCACTAACTGAACTTTTTGTGCTATTTCAACAATAATGCATGCTCTTTAGGTCTTCAGGAAACTCTGTAAAAAGTCTATTGTCACTTCAGCATGAACTTCCCAAGATGGAGCTCCTCATCTCTTCTTGGAGCTAATCAAGACCACGTCTTATTATTGTTGTTGACAATCCCATTTGTCTCTCTTTCTCTGCAGCATCATTTCATTCGTTTTATTTATTGCTCTCCTACCATTTCAAGCCCAAGTCTCAGCTCTGAAAATACAAAGATGAATGAGAGGCATTCCCTGAGTTTAAGGTGTTCACAGGCTAATGGGATAGTCAGACCAAAACACCTGGCCAAAATCCAATATCGTAAGTATGATGAGACTCATAACCAAAGGGTAGGATGTCAACAAACATGCAAAATAGAAACCAAGATTTGAAAGATCAGAAATTTCTAACTGACGTGACCGGTTCTGTGCTGAAGGATAAGAGCAGTTATTCAAGTGAGGTGGACGGAGGAAAGGTACCATTTTAAACTAAGAAGAGAACAAAATATAAATACGAAGTATAGAAACAGTCGTTGTTAGCTGCCATTGAGTCAGTTCTGACTCACGGTGACTGCATGTGGGCAGAGTAGAACTCCTCCATAGGATTTTCAAGGTTGTGACCTTTCAGAAGCAGATCACCAGGCCTGTCTTTTGAGGTGACTTTTGGTGGGTTCGAACTGCCAATCTTTCAGCTCGTAATCCAGTGCTTAACTGTTTACACCACCTTAGAATATAGAAACTTACAAATTAATTGGTACATTGAGCCAACCCTACATGGGATGAAAGTGTAACACAGCCCTCCTCTACTTCTCACGATTCTTAAAATTTATTTGATGGGGCTTTTTGTCCCCTGCCTCTCGCTGAAACTCAGATGGACCTCGTAATTTGCCTAGTCAGTTTCTTTAGTCAACTGCTAAAATGTCCAGCCCCATAAAATAATCAAAACTCCCAACTTGATTTAAAGTTAATACCTATCCTTTCACCCAGCTTATCCTTGTAGTTGAGAAAAGGGATGTGGAAGCTTCTTCAGTTTTGCACATAATGTAAAGGAGATTGGAATTTTGAAGAAAATATAGAACCATTGACAGCATTTAATCAGAAGAGTATAATAGTCAGATTTGAGTTCATAAATACGGCTTTTTTTTGGATGGTGTTATGAATTGAATTGTGTCCCCCAAAATCCTAACCCCTGTACCTGTGGATGTAATCCCATCTGGGAACAGGGTTTTTTTTTGTTATGTTAATGAGGCCACATCAGTGTAGGATGTGTTCTAGACTTCTGTGTTACAAGGGGCAGCACAGACATAGAGACAATCAAGCACATATGCAGTCATGCACCACATAACATCCGTTTGGGCATCAACCAACCACGTATACTTCCATGGTCCCATAAAGTTATAATAGAGTTCAGAAATCCTGATTGGAGAACAAGACATAGCACATTATCACTTCATGCTTGCATAGAAAGTTCTTGTATTTTATCTCCTCCTCTGGAACTCTTTATCATTAGGAACATAAGCTTACCACTTGATCTTTATCTGTGATGGAATTTTGTTAAACTGCCTTGAAATCCCACCATAAAATATTATACTGGTATTACTTGCTTGTTTTAAATAGTCTTTAGAGCTATCTTTTATACATGGAAATTGAAAGCCTCTTTATCTGAGTAATTAAATGAAGTACAAGTGGTTGGATATGAGAAGAGATAGTTAAATTCTACAAATAAAAGCCTTTCTGGGGTGAGTCAACTACATTTTGGGCTGAATAACTGCTGTAGGCTTTATTACTATTAATGAAAATGTTATCAACTTAGAACTTGAATTTTGATTGTAACTGTGTTTTCAGAAGGAATTTATATGTTTTATTTTATAATATACTTGAATGAACTAATCACAGAGGATAAAAACTGAAGTGTTTATTTATTCAATTAAATATAATAATGACTCTAATATTTATATAGCACTTAACTATGATTTTCTTCACAGATGTTTAAAGAAGAAAAAGTCTAATTTAAGAATAATTACAGAGATGTTAAAGTATACTTGTACATAAATTATCATATAGATAATCTGGGACAGGAAGATGAGACATAGATAGATAGATGATAGGTAGGTAGGTAGGTAGGTGGATGGATGGATAGATAACTTCATCAGTCAGCAGATTACAGGACAGGTGAGTAACCTGTCTAGACCCTCACACTGTCATCACTGGCTGACTATTGATATTACAGAGAACACAAATGTTTCACTATTGTTCTCAAGGATGGTTTAACCCATTAAGAGAAACAAAACTAACACACATGAAAAGTAACGCAATTTCTGTTAAACTGTGGAAACATTTTAAGAACAATAAACCTTTAGTGAGAATTTAATATGTGCTACGTACTTTCCCAGATGTTCTCTTATTTAATTCTCCCAAGAATGCTCTGAGTAAGATTATTGAAGTCATATTTAGTTAAGAAATAGAGGCTTAGTGTTATGGATTGAATTATGTCCCCTGAAATTATGTGTTATAAACCCTAAACTCTAGGCCTGCAGTTATAATTGCATTTGTGAATGAGTTGTGTTTGTTATGTTAATAAGGAAGGATTAGTGTAGAGTGTATCTGGAGTCAATCTCTTTTGAGATATAAAAGAGATTAAACAAGCAAGCCAGCAGAGATGGGGGAAGAGAGATGATAAGCCACACGAAGAGTGCCCAGGAGCAGAAGCTCAGAAAAGACAAGGACCTTTCTCCAGAGTCGACAGAGAGAGAAAGCCTTCCCCTAGAGCCAGTTCCCTGAATTTGGACTTCTAGCCTAACCCTAACGATGTATTGCATTGGGCAAATCTGCTGCAAAAGACCTCTTCAAAGTGTTGAAAAGCAAAGCTGTCAGTTTGAGGACTAAGGTGCACCTGACCCAAGCCATGGTATTTTCAATCTCCTCATATGCATGCTAAAGTTGGACAATGAATAAGGAAGATTGAAGCAGAATTGATGCCTCTGAATTATGGTGTTTAAGAAGAACATTGAATATACCATGGACTGCCAGAAGAACGAACAAATTTATCTTGGAAGAAGTACAGTCAGAATCCTCCTTAGAAACAAGGATGGCAAAACTTCGTCTCACATACTTTGGATATGTTATCAGGAGAGACTAGTCCCTGGAGAAGGACATCATGCTTGGTAAAGTAGGGTCACTGAAAGAGAGGAAGACCCTCAACGAGATGGATTGACGGTGGCTGCAATGATGGGCTCAAGCATAGCAACGATTGTGAGGATGGCACAGGACCAGGCAGTGTCTCCTTCTGTTGTACACAGGGTCGCTATGAATCGAAACCAACCTGATGGCACGTAACAATAACAAGCATCCTCAACTGTGAGAAAATAAATTTCTGTTTGTTAAACTATTTCTGTTATAGCAGCACTAGATAACTAAGATGCTTGGTATGCTTAAGAAATCTGCCAAATTTCACAAAACAAGACTCAAATCCAGATCCATCCAGTTCAAAGCCCCTAATCTGTCATTACACCACGCTAGAGCAGTGGTAATAGGACCAGATTGTGGTATATTTGCCCTGATTTTTATGTAAAAGTGGATTTTTTGCATGCTAAACTCTGTTTTGTATAATTTAAGTTCCTTTAGATGGCATTATTTTACATTTATTTAAGTTAAAGTCATTTGCATTTGATTTTTGTGGAAAAACAAATCTCTTTCCCAGCAGTCATATCATTCCCAATTTAACCCAAAAGTAGTGGACCAGGAAGGCCTCACATGCTAATAGAACTATCTAGCTTCTCTGATTTTGGAGATCTTTAGAAAAATAGATCAAAGTTTAGACTCCAAGTACATAAACCTACTCCAAGGTTTCAAACTTCGAGTTGTAATACATTTTCTAACAAGTGCAGATGTCTCTAATTTTTTTCTTGTAGGAAATAAAACAAAGACTATATCATGCACTTTTTACATCACTCAAAGACTCTAATATGATGCTAAGAGAATAAAAGTTATGGTACTTGCTAAATATGTCAGGAAGCAAGAGTCTCATCACTATTGTCTAACTAAATAATTATTCTACATTAAGCGACTTAAAGCCAGCAGGGATTGCGGACAATCATAAAATGCTATTGGTGAGGAATATGGACCTGCCTGATATGTAACTGGGGTTAACTTTCTCCCTCAAATATATGTATTTGTATTCCACATACTTATATTCAACTGTTGTCATCTTCACAAACTTGCTGAAAATATACCTAACAACAACATTAGAGGCCTCTCCAAACTAGACTGCAATGTTGATTGTCATAACTCTTATACTTTGCAAGGCTTTAATTCAAATTTTAGAGAGATCGATTGCTTTCTTTGATATATGCATTGGCAATGGCTATCAGCCAAACCTAACCTCAATGCCAGGGCTACAAAAGAGAACAAGACAGATCAAGTCCACACTCATAGAGCTTATTATATGGATATGAATCAAAATTAATTTCTATGCTGGATTTTATTCAAACCAAATTCTAGTACCATCTTCATTATATGTGTAATATCATTAAAATGTTCATAGATGCAACTTCGACCACATGTCTGATCACATTCATGTCTTACCTATATTTTTCCTTAAGTGCTAGCTTCAAATTCTGCTAGAACAGCAAAAAAAAACCAGTCAATTATATAACCACGAGCTATCACATAGTCTCTTACTTATATAACTATTAAAAAAAGTAGAGGGGAGAAAATTTTGGACAATCGTGCGTAGTATCTTGTTTTTATATCTGTGGCAAACATTTTTATGAAATGGTCACTTAGTACTAAATGGAGCTCTGAAAACTATTAAGACACATAAATGCAGAGTGGAGCATTGTCTGTTTTTATCCATCTACTAATAAATTCCAGTTGGACCACAAACTTTGGTCAAAATTGGCGATCACTGGATTGTTTTATTATTTCCTGAAGTTTCCCCCCAACAGTTGTTCTTAAGTTTATTCTATTTTAGATATACTCATTTTTACTTTTTCTCACTTTAAACTTTTCAACATTTTCAGTTTTCTCATCTATCAGTATTATTTAAGAAAAAAGTAAGTGTGCATCAAAAATAGATTCTGGAAATTTTCCATTTTATAGCACACTCATACATACCTTCAACCATACTCTCTATGCCTATCAAAGAATGATGAAACACAAAAGATTAATGGCAGTACAAAGTCTTTTGGGAAAAAAAAAAACTTAAATAATAAAACCAAAATCCCATTGCCGTCAAGTCGATTCCAACTCATAGCGAACTTACAGGACAGAGTAGAATTGCCCCATAGGGTTTCCAAGGAGTAGCTTGTGGATTCAAACTGCCGACCTTTTGGTTAGCAGCCAAGCTCTTAACCACTGTGCCACCAAGGCTCCCATTAGTCAGTAGCAGAATTCAAATTAAGACCACAACGAAATACCCTTATGTACCTTTAGAATGGCTAAAAATTGAAAAGACCAAATGTTGGTTAGGATTTTTGTAGGAACTGGATCTCTCATATACTGCTGATGGGCATATAAAATAGTACAATCATTTTAGAAAACTGATTGGAGGTCTCTTAAAACATGTACCTATCATATCCCAGCTATTCCACAAACAGGTGTTTACCTAAGAGAAATGAAAGCATTATCTCCTTAGTAATATTTGTATATGAAGAATGTTCATAGCAATTCTATTTCTAATACCTAAAAATTAGAAACAATCCAAATATCCATCAGTAGGTGAAAAGATAAGCACCTTGTGATATATCCATACTGTGGAATACTCTCAGCAATACATGCAATAGAATACTATTTAGCAATACACAGAAATGTACTACTGATACACACAACATAGATGAATCTCAAAATAATTATGCTGAAGGCCTCTATTGAAATCAGTCTGTACACAGTGTATGTATGTATTTGTATTTATATTTGTATGAATGTATGTATATTTATATATATATATGTATATGTCTCTAAGGAGTCCTGGTGGCACAGTGGTTAAGCACTTGGCTGCTTAATTGAAAGGTCAGTAGTTCGAACCTACCAGCCGTCTGTGGGAGAAAGACATGGCAGTCTGCTTCCATAAAGATTATAGCCTTGGAAACTCTATGGGGCAGTTCTATTCTGCCCTATCAAGTTGCTATGAGTTGGAATTGACTCAACAGCAATGGGTTTGGATTTTTCGTTTACGTGGCATAAATGGTTGACCCTAGACTAGCAACCTAAAGGTTGATGATTCAAACCTACTCAGAGGTACAGTGGAAAAAAAGGTCTGGAGATTTGCATTCATTAAGATTACAGCCAAGAAAACTCTATGGGGGTAGCTCTACTCTGTAACACACAGAGTTGCCATGAGTTGGAACTGGCTCAACAGCAGCCAACAACAATATGTATGTGTACGTGTATGTGTGTATGTAGTACATACAGTATGATTCCATTTCTATAGAATTCTGGAAAATCCAACCTAATCTACAGAAAGAACTCAGTCATTTGCCGGAAATGGGGATGAGGTCTAGGGCGGTCTTAAGGGAAGGGTATCAGAAATGTTTTTGAGGTGACGGACATGTTTGCTGTTTTTGTTGTCATGACGGTGACCCAATGGTGTACATGTGTGAAAACATCAAATTGTACACTTTAGCGTGTATAGTTTATTGTATGTCAATTAAACCTCAGGAACGTTCTTAAAAATGGTTGGGAAAAGAAAAGAGGATTCTTATAAGAAACTCTGAGATAATCAAATTAAAACAATTAAAAACAAAACAATCACAGTAAGACTATGATGTATGCCACAAAGAGGAAACTGAAATAAAGTGCAGGGCACGAGTGAGAAGCTCCCTCGGAAGAGAAGAGAAGGCCGTCAGAAAAATGCAGAACATCAAGGTTTTATCCGTGGGGTTTCCCAACGCATGTGTAATGGCTGACAGGCAAAGATACTCAGCCAAAAAGGATTCATACACAACGCCAAGTTTTGAAAGCACAAAATATTCTATGTGTTGAAAATTGTAAAGAGTTGTCTCCAAGGATAGAAGTGTATTTCAAATTCTTACATGCCGGAAAGAAACACTAGCATTGGTATGTCTAAGTATCTTTAAAGATTGAAACCCTGAAAATAAACACATACATTTAGAAGTGTGGACCTTAGCGGCCATTAAAATAACTGCTTTCTGTCAGTTCATGAACACAGCTTAGAAATTGACAGAGTAAAATTTTAAATAATTGCAAGAGTTTTTATTTGATACAAATTCTCGAGTATTTGAGGTGGGGGGCATTTAAAGAACGAAACACACCATGGAATGTGGCTTAACTAAACACTGACCAGGATGATGAAGATTTTTTTCTCAGAGCAAGTGTAGGCTCTATCTGTCTGTCTGTCTGCATTGCACACGCGGACAGGCTGGGCCTCAAACTCCCGGGCAGCCTTAGACTGCTGGGAATGAGGCACGTACACTCGCTGGCATCAACCATTCCCTGGGCACTACGTTCATCTGTGATCGAGCCAGACACTCAAGACACTTGCGCAGTGCAGGCAAAGTGAAAGCCGTTATTTTATTTACAGGAAGCAAACTGTAAACACTGAACAGATTCCCAAAGGGGAAGTGCTTATCCTTCCCCAGATTACCCATGCTCACTCTTATGGCTCCGGGCAGACACACCATGGTTCAGGTCAGATGCTGTGTTCATGGCACCGTTGCCTCCGGCTACCACCACGCTGCCCGGGGGCCTGTAGGGCTCCAGAGGCTTCTGCTCTGTCGCTCGGCCTCGCTGGACTTGCTGCCGACTCCCACCACGCTACTCGGGCCTGTGGGGTTCTCTCGCTACCACGCTACCAGGGCCCCCACTGCAATATCTGTCCATTTATAATTCCCAAACCACTTTTTCCCCTCAAAGACTGTTTCCGTTCTAAATGTATCATAAACCAATACCAAACCCGTTGCCATAGAGTGGATTCTGACTCATAGCGACCCTATAGGACAGAAGAGAACTGCCCCATAGAGTTTCCAAGGGGTGGCTGGTAGATTCGAACTGCTGACCTTTTGGCTAGCAGCTGAGCTCTTAACCACTGTGCCACCAGGGCTCCAAAAGTTGATACCCGCCCCCCAAATCAGTGGGTATCTGCTAACCTAGTTTCTGGCTTGCTAATTTATTTTCCTATTTCAGTCTGCTGATTTGATTCTGACATTACTGAGTCTCTCTCTCTCTCCAACTACATTTTGAAACCAAAAGTGATATCTAGTTCATCCTGGTGTCCTAGTATTTAGCACAATCTCATACCCAGAGATAAGCTTTTTCTAAATGGACTGGACCCAACCTGTTGAGTGTCATCTAGCTCTCATGTGGTTCTAGGTCCAGGGCAGAGCTGGGCTGGAATGGTTGCTGAGGCAGCTTCTGTTGTGAGTTATTGAGGCTAGAATCTGCCGCCAACCTGGGGTATATCTTTATAGAACATCCTTCCACGTGTCATGCAGTACTTACCCTGGACAAAAGTCCCTGAAGTTTTGTGTGAGAATAAATGGAACTTTAAAAAAATGTCTTCCTTCTTTATAAAGTCTTAATAGAATAGTGATTAGATTCATAATTCTTTTCTCTGTTCAGAATTCTCTATAACTTCAGTGATCATGAAAGTCAATTTGTTCCACTTCTTATGTATTTTACCAATGCAGAACTATCCTTGGGGGCTCTTTTAAGATTACATTAAATGTAATTATCTGGTTTCAAGTGAGGAAGACCTAATTACTTTTGAAAGAAGGTGTCTGGAAGATATACATTGAACCTACATCCAATCTGTTTTACTCCAACAACAACCAAGGAAAACATTCAGTGACAGAAATACAATATATAGTCTAATTTGGTATGCAATGAATACTTTCAGTAAGCCTAACCCTTACCTTCTAGAGATAAGACTAATCTTCTTTTGCCACTGATACAATAGCTCAATAATTCTACTTACATTTATCATATGGCACCTGCTGTGTTCTCCAAGAATAAAATCACCAGTAGATATTAAACACTTACCATGCCTTCTGTGGTTTAAAAACGTAGCATTACATTTCATTTAATCTATTTCTCAAAACAAATGTGAACTAATCCACTTTTTGTAATTTTCATTAATTAATTAAGAAATTTAGGCGCAGAAAATGCAGGAACTCACCTAGGTACACCACAAATTACAACCAGTGCTAAAATTAAGAGTTGGAACAAATATTTCTATGGATTCTATCATTCAACATGAAACTTAAATTAGTACTCAGGTTTGCTACATTATACATGTGTGTAGATAAACAGAGACAGAGGTATGATGGATGGATGGATGGATGGATGGTTGGATGGATGGATGGATGGGTGGGTGGGTGGATGGATGGATGGATGGACGTATGGATGGATAGATGGGTAGGTAGGTAGATGGATGGATAGATGGATGGATGGATGGGTAGATGATGGATAGATAAATGATAGAGATATATTCTGTTTCCACTTCTCAGTGCTTGATTTACAAAAGACAATTTTAGATTAGGAAAATTCTTAAGAAAAGTAATAAATCATTTAAAAACTTGAAGAAATATAGCAAGGGGCAAAATATGGGGAGAAGAGCAAAAGGACTTCTCAGATTACATAATTTGCATACTATGTAATTTGTGCACTTGGCCTTCCCGGTCTGAGGATAAATCTTTCTGTGGTTGAAATAGGGTGGAATGAAACCAAAAGAAGCCTATAGGTCATTCTGATGCCCCTAGTTTCGCATTAGTGTTGGCCAAGTTTTTTCTTGGGGTCAGGGTGTGATAGCCACTTCAAGGCTTAAGTGAGTGAGATGATGGAGTCTGAAGCCATTTAGTCTGCAAGCCTCAAATTTGCCACAATTCCCTCAAAATATGAATACAGAAGGACCTTCAGAATCAGTTGAGGTTGGGGTGTGTGGGAATGCAACTTGTGCCCATCTGAACTCTGGAGAATCTGGATGTTAAAGAGTACTGCATCAAATGGGACTTCTACTTGGACATACAGACTCAGCTCAGCAATTATGTAAAAGGGCTGGCCAACAGAATGCAGAGGTCCACTGATAAGATTTAGAGGATGGGGAGAGAAGGATGAGGACATCGGGACAGGTCAGTGGGAGCATGTGGGATATTTGGTTGTGGTAAAATTGAAATAGCCCTCACATCATGGGATCATGGAATGGAGGTGACAAGGATGAGAGACTAAATCAGAAGCTGATGGACCTAAATCCATATACAAATCATTTAATGTTTTCTTGTATTGAGAGCTCAGTATGTACAAATACAGTATTAAAGGGTCCAAGTCTCACAGTGAATTAGAATTTCAATTTTGAAAAGTAATGGGACTGAATAAAGGAACCTGAGAGAATCTGTGGTACTCTATCACCCCAGAGAGGGTGCTGGGCTAACTATGCCCTTGAGGGAATTATATGAATATTGGTTTTAACTCCTTGGACAAATCCTGTGATGTACTGAAGGGTCATGCTTGGTCTTTTGGCTACTATTTTTGTTTAGTTTCTGCTAAGTGATATATCTGCTTGGCAGACACCGAAAATCAGCACTCTGAACAAGTCTCCTTCATAGCTGTGGCTTATTACAATTCAATACATTTTACCGATGCAAAAATAGCTATTTATTAATTAGGAAATTATATATGGATTAAACATAACTACATTTGCATTACAAGACAAAATACCATTAAAATAAAAGTCAAAAAAAAAGCTTCATAAGGCTCAGTTTTTGTTTGATTTTTCTTACTGGTTTATGAAAATCCTTTTACTCTCAAAAACTCTTTCACTTTTAAGAGCCATGAGCCAGACTCATCTCTCTTCTTTCTAAAAATTTTCTGTAGTTGACCATATGTCAGAATCCATCTCTACAGAGTGCCATGGTATTAATTTTATCTTTGCAGCTCAGAACTGGAGACCAAATTGCTATCAAATCTGAAGGACTAAGCTGTGTCTGTCCTTCTTCCCTCATAGTCTATGTCAGAAGCTGCCCTTTAGAGTGAGAGCTGAGCCTGCTGAAGTTGGCAAGGCCACCCAGCTCACCATCTTCCTGTTACACCCCCTCCCGAACTGTTTCCTTTGACTGTATCCCAATGATCATGTCTCTTTACTCTGAATGCTCACGGATAAATCTAAACCCTCCCCACCTCCTGTCTATCTCAATTCTTAGCTGCTTCTAAAGGGAATTTTTTAATGGGATCTCATTTTGTGCTTTAAACAAGATTTAATTTTGTTTAATGGTGTACAATTTCCTTACAGCATTTTTCTCTTCATCCATCCCATTGCCCCCAGCAGGAGAGAAGCAGCAATCAATATTTGCTCCAACTCCATTGCCTTTTGTTTCCCAAGATAACTTCATCTATTTACAAATACTCATTTTGCCTCTCTCATATTGGATTTGGTATTAGTTGCTCTTTAGAGCACTAATGTCATAAGCAACTCTGAGAAGAAATCATTAAGGAGATGATGTATGAGGAGAAGGAAAAAGAAACACAGTAGCAGTTAGTCAAAAGTGATGATAATTTCAAACACTGTTTAATTACTATCAATTGCTGAAATAAAGGGTTATCAGCTGAGAGAAAGAGAAAAAATATTAATAATGTCACAAAACAGTGGGTAGAACTAAAACTTTTTTAAATCAAGACAAGGATATATAGAAACCTCACATAATCTCTGATATATCATGTAGCTTGGAAGTGAAAATATGCCTATCTTCAAAGCATGTCACTTCAGCGGATCTTTTCAATGTGTATTTTCATCTAGAGCTTACCTGTCTTAAAGTAGAGATTTCAGAGAGTGACCACAGAGATTCATTGGCTCAGATTATTTCAGAGGTGGGCATTAGGACACCTTGTTAAAATTTTTTGAAGATTACTTTTATTTAAATATACATTTACAATGGAAGTGAGAACTGGAAAAGTAGGAGAGCTTCCTTTAGAATATTTTCTAAAAAACTAACGTATATCCATGCTTTACCTTAATTATTTTTTCCAATATTGGGAATTAAATTTTTATTTGAGAAGTTTAATGCATAGCAATTAAGGCTATAGGCTTTGCCAAGTCAAGCTGCCTGGATTTTTAAATAGAGTATACCACTTACAAAGGGTGTGATCTTCTACTAATTAGCAATATCTCTGTGCCTCAGTTTCCTCATTTTGAAATAGAGTTAATTATAGTACATCCTTCACATGTTGTAGATACATGGGAAGTTCTTAGAAGAGTACAAAGACATAGCATGCTCTCATTTAATGCTAGCTAATACTGTTGTCATTCTACTGCTTGAAATACTTCAGGAAGCTGTTGTTAGGGAACATTTGATACAAATACTAACCTAATGAAAAGAATATATAGTCTATGGGAAACTACACCTATTCATTTGATTAAGGTGCTACAGTAGTGATTTCTAATTCATTCTTTCTCTTAATAAATATTTAAAACCAGTTCCCAGGTAGTCGACTCTGACTCTTGGTGACTCCCTGTGTGTCAGAGTAGACCTGTACTCCGTGTTGTTGTTAGGTGCCATTGAATCAATTCTGACTCATAGCGACCCTGTGTGTCCAACAGAACGAAACACTGCCCGGTCCTGCACCGTCCTCACAGTTGTTGTTATGCTTGAGCCCACTGTTGCGCAGGTTGTTAATGAGTTCTTCTCCAATCCTGATGCCATGTTCTTCCTCATATAGTCCAGCTTCTCAGATTATTTGCTCAGCATACAGACTGAAAAAGTACGGTGAAAGGATACAACCCTAAAACACACCTTTCCTGACTTTAAACTACGAAGCATCCCCTTGTTCTGTTTGAACAACTGCCTCTTGGTTTATGTACAATTTCTTCCTGAGCACAATTAAGTGTTCTGGAGTTTCCATTCTTCACAATGGTATCCATAATTTGTTATGATCCACACAGTTGAATGCCTTTGCATAGTCAATAAAACACAGGTAAACATCTTTCTGG
>NW_004444035.1:3357383-3371929 GCF_000243295.1 Trichechus manatus latirostris | reverse complement strand
ATTCTTCACAATGGTATCCATAATTTGTTATGATCCACACAGTTGAATGCCTTTGCATAGTCAATAAAACACAGGTAAACATCTTTCTGGTATTCTCTTCTTTCAGCCAAGATACATCTGACATCAGCAATGATATCCCTCATTCCACATCCTCTTCTGAATCGGTCTTCAATTTCTGGCAGTTTCCTGTCGATGTACTGCTGCAACTGCTTTTGATTGATCTTCCGCAAAATTTTACTTGTGTGTGATATTAATGATATTGTTTGATAATTTTCACATCTGTTGAATCACCTTTCTTTGGAATGGGCACAAATATGAATCTCTTACAGTCAGTTGGCCAGGTGACTGTCTTCCAAATTTCTAGGCATAGACGAGTTAGCACTTCCAGCGCTGAATCTGTTTGTTGAAACATCTCAATTGGTATTCTGTCAATTCCTGAAGACTTGTTTTTCACCATTCCCTTCAGTGCAGCTTGGACTTCTTCCTTCAGTACCATTGGTTCTTGATCATATGCTACTTCCTGAAATAGCTGAACATCAACCAATTCTATTTGGTATAGTGACTCTGTATTCGTTCCATTTTCTTTTGATGATTCCTGGGTCCTTCCATATTTTCCCCATAGAATCCTTCAATATTGTAACTCGAGGCTTGAATTTTTTCTTTAGTTTTTTCAACTTGAGAAATGCCGAGCATGTTCTCCCGTTTTGGTTTTCTTACTCCTGGTCTTTGCACATTTCGTTATAATACTTTACTTCTTCTTCTCCAGCTACCATTTGAAATCTTTTGTTCATATCTTTTACTTCATCATTTCTTCTGCTAGATTTAGCTACCCAATGTTCAAGAGCAACTTTCAGAGTCTCTTCTGACATCCATTTTGGTCTTTTCTTTCTTTCCTGTCTTTTTAATGACCTTTTGATTTCCTCATGTATAATGTCCTTGATGTCATTCCACAGCTCATGGGGCCTTTGGTCATTAGTGTTCAATGGGATATCATTGCTGATGTCAGATGTACCTTGGCTAAAAGCAGAGAACACCAGAAACACGTTTACCTGTTCTTGAGATGGTCTCTAAATTCAGGTGGGATATACTCAAGTGTGTATTTTGGCTTTCACGGACTTGCTCTAATTTTCTTCAGCTTCAACTTGAACTTGCATAGGAGCAGTTAATGGTCTGTTCTGCAGTCACCCCCTGGCCTTGTTCTGACTGATGATATCGAGTTTCTCCATCGCCTCTTTCCACAGATGCAGCCTGTTTGATTCCTGTGTATTTCATCTGGCTAGGTACACATGTATAGTCACTGTTTATATTTATGAAAAAAAGGTATTTGCAATGAAGAAGTAGTTGGTCTTGCAAATTTCTATCACGCAATCTCCGGCATCTTTTCTATCACCAAGGCCATATTTTCCAACTACTGATCCTTCTTTGTTTCCAAGTTTTGAATTCCAGTCCCTAGTAATTATCAGTGCATCTTGATTTCATGTTTGATCAATTTCAGACTGCAGAAGTTGGTCAAAATCTTTAATTTCTTCATATTTGGCATTAGTGGCTGGTACATAAATTTGAATAACAGTCCTATTACCTGGTCTTCCTTATAGGCATGAATGTATGAAAGAAGTTACTATAGGACAGCACATAGCACAACACCTGCCACAAGTAGTCACACAAAGAATTCTCCCCATCATCAACACTTTCTTAGGGATGAAGTCCAATGAGAAAACCAGCTTGGGGTTTTATGTTTTAAGGCTGGCCTTTCTAGGTCCTGTTCCGTTGTTTCAGTCTATTCGTTAAAATAATAATGAAATCATATTGTTGTTTGAATTTTCCCATCTACCAAAGGCTTTAAAAAGGATGGAGAGAGTATCAGTAGGATATATGATGAGAAAGAACAAACCATAATATAATTCGAAATGAAACTGAGATGTGGCAAGTTTCCTACATTCCAGATCAGTATATTATTCAAGCCAGATATTTAGGATGACAGAGTAGAAGCAGTCAATGAACCCCAGCAGTTCACTGGAAAGTAAAGTAGCCACAGGTCCCGGTTAGTAGAGATAGGTCCAGATGAAGCTTGCTGTCCTGGTGTACTTATCAGCAGCGTCTCGTTTTACCATCTAGTGTTTATACGGTCACAACGTAAAATAATATAACTGTTTATCATGTGGCCGACTTATGAAGCACACTTAGAAAAACACTTAAATGTTCAAATGTGATTTTCTTTTCTTTTTTTTTAAGATTCTGGTATCCTCCTTTCTAATGCGAGAGACGCCATACTCTCCTGAATCCAATTGTAATCCTTTGCTACCCAGAGGACCTCCAGCATATCAGAGCTCTAAGCTAAAAAGGGGATGTGGTGATGGCTAGCCAGTGGCCTTCGTTACTGGCTATTGTCTCATGCTTTGAAAAATATGGAAAATGAGCAGAAGCTCCATATGCAACATTTTTTGTATACCACAGAAAAGCACTATATGTGTATCCCATTTGAATATAAAATATGAAGTGAACTCAAAAATAGATATAATTGTTTATTCGATAGATTAATTACCTGAATTTTTTTTTTTTTTTTTTTGTATTTTCCATTCATTAGCCCTGCTACCACATTTAATTACTGTTGTGGATTGAATTATTTTCCCCAAAAATATGCGTCAGCTTGGCTAGTCCATAATTCCCAGTATTGTGTGATTGTCCACCATTTCGTCGTCTGATGTGATTTTCCTATGTGTCATAAATCCCACCTCTATGATGTAATGAGGTGGGATTAGAGGCAGTTATGTTAAAGAGGCAAGACTTAATCTACAAGATTAGCTTGTATCTTGAGTCAGTCTCTTTTTAGATATAGAAAAGAGAGACAGGAGGACTTCCTACCAACAAGAAAGCAGAGCTGGGAGCAGAGCACGTCCTTTTGCTTTGCTTTAGATTTTGTATAATTATTTCATTTTTACCAAATCATCTCACAAGAGGCCTGCCACTACAAGAATATTTTGAGATCTATCCTAAAAAAGTCCTCCAAAATGTCTTTTTCCCTGATTTAGCTGCACAGATAGAGTTCCCTCAGAGGAGAAATACTATTACAGTTTACTTCTCTCTTCAAACAGGAAACCGTATTGCCACAATATAGTACATCCATTAGTCTGCAGAATATTTTGTCAAAACTTGACTGTAGGGTAGTTCTCATAATAACTTTTAGATTAAATCTATAATAACATTAATATCTTATAAAAAGAACAGGTAGATTTCTGTGAAGTTATTCCCTTATAAATCACCCACATATCCTATTTTATGTCACCAAGAAAATAGATAAGACTTTTCCTAACATATATCATTTAAGTACGAAGCTTTGAGTTCACAGACTGGAATCATCTACTAGAAAACTGTATGATCTCAGTAAAGAGACAAGATTACTAACGCTTTGACACAGTCGATAGCCCTGGTGGAAACCCTGGTTACCTAGTAGTTAAGAGAGACCACTGCTAACCAAAAGGTCAGCAGTTTGAATCCACCACGCACTCCTTGGAAACCCTATGGGGCAGTTCTATTCTGTCCAATAGGCTCGCTATGAGTCAGCATCGACTCGACAGCAATGTTTTTGTTTTTTTTTTTTTATAGCCCTGGTAGCACAGTGGTTAAGCGCTCGGCTGCTAACCGAAAGGTTGGTGGTTCGAACCTACCAGCCACTCTGCAGGAGAAAGATGTGGCAGTCTGCTTCCGAAAAGATTTACAGCCTTGGAAATCCTATAGGGCTCTTCTACTGTCCTGTAGGGTCTCTATGAGTCAGCGTTGACTCGACGGCAATGCATTTGGTTTAACGGGTTTTTATTTCATAATACAGCAGTGAGAATAAGCATAAGAAGCATATTTTTACATTCGATATTCTAACTGTAAATCATGATCAAAACTTTAGTTGAATCCTTTAGGATAACTATTGCACGACTTGGATGGATACATGTCACATTCTACGCGGGATGGGAACCAGGGTATCCTTCTCTGTGTCAACGACACAGTTTTATCACAAGAACCAGAAACAGCCTTAAAACTACTAGGCCTGTTTTCTAACAACTGTGCATTTGGATGTCAACATTGCAAAAAAGTAAAATGTTGAATTTTTCTCGTAACCTCCGAAATTGAAATAAGAGATTCTAAATGTTCGTTCATCTGCCTGATAATACATTTTTCATCTAACATGGCATCAATTAACTCAATAAAACAAAGCTCTACTGAAGATAAGATGTTATCCATCAGGCCAATCAAAGATAGCCATTGATAAAATTTCAAAAACAGAAAAAGAAGAAACCAAAATTGTTTCTCTTGTATTTTGATAATTAGACTAAATATTTATTCCAGAAAATTCAGTTAATGTTTGAGAAAGCACACGAAGGAGGGTCTATAGCCTACTCTGCTAATCACTCTTTGACTATGTCACATTTCCATTTTTTTAATAATGAACAAACATAACAAACTCTTTGAAGTTTATCATGACATATTTGACAGACATTTGCATGTACTTTTTAAAATAAAGTCTAAAGGAAACATTAGCTTCTTATTATCAGTAAGCAACATATCTAGATGGTATCCTGTTGCCTGAAGAAACATATTTATTGGTGCATGCTTCAATGTTAATACCTCCATTTATGTACAGGAGAAATATGTTAAAAAAAATCTATTTGGCAATATTGCTAAACATTTAATTTTTTTGGAAAAGTTAATCTATTTATGCTATTAGTCATTCCTTATGTATGATCTGTATTCTAACTAGAAGTAATTATAAGGAAGTTCTTTTACTATAAATTAATATATATTTTATTATATTTCTGCTTTTGCTTTAGCTCTGAGAAAGCTGAAAGCCAAATGAGGTATGAAATTATAATAACTGAATTTAAAATTCTTATATTTATCTGCTATTTGAAAAGGAATTTTCTTATTTTTTATTCATAAAACATATACTGTTCCATATACATTTTAAGTTTTTAATCTACCTTAACCCTATTATGGAAGTAGGGAGGACAAATGTAACTGTATTTTCATCCAAGGACACTTAAGGCAGCCTGTGTGGTATATACACCATAAATAAGCGCAAACACAGATACATAAACACATCCACTCCTCACTTATTGACATGGTTAGGTTCCAAAGATCAGGTCATTATGCAAAAATGGGCATTATGCAAAAAAGGAGGATGACCATATCAGATCACAAAATGGAGGATGACTGCATCATTACATAACTGCCAAACCACTGAGAATCACGGCCCAGTCAAGTTGACACATACCTTTAACCATCACAGCCAGCACTACTCTTGTCTCACACCCCAGCATTCGTCACTGCCAGACGTACATTGTTAATGCGCAAAACAGTTGGATAGTAGTATTTTTACTATTGTTGTAAATGTGAAGTGTCGGCTACTGAGATATTTGATAAGTGAGAAGTAGGTGTATGAGTATTCTTTATGCGAGAAGGGTTTTACAAGAACAGTTCAAAATATTTAACTATTGCTTTGTAAATAGATAGATAGAGAGGTAGGAAGGTAGGTAGGTAGACTGGTAGGGAGGTAGGTAGACAGTCATTATAATGTGGTTTTGCCAACCAATACAACGTTGCTACTGTCTGGAAATTTATTACATGGTAGAGCTGGCATTTCAAGTCAGTGGGGGGGACTGTTTATTTTGTAAGATGGATTGTAATAAGTGAGCAACCATTTGGAAAGGAAAGAAGTGAAATACCTACCTCACACCTTATAGCAAAATAAATTACAAATGTCAAATACAAAACTAAAAGAAATTTTGAAAGCTTTTTTTTTTGCAGTCTTGGATTGGAGAAGTTTTTTTGTTTTTTTAAATATGGCAAAAAGCACAAATATATAATTAAATGTTTAACTAAATAAAAATTAAAATCTGCATACAAAATAATTCTGTAAACAAAATGAAAGATAGATATAAGTTGGGGGAAATTTTACAATTCATTTGGCAGATAAACGGTGTTTGTAACATGTCCAACATTCTCACAAATCAGTTGGGAAAAGAACAACAGTTCAATGACCAATTGAGAAGACCGTACGCATGTGGAGGAGATCTCGACCTCACCGATAATGGAGTAGATACAAATGAGACTCAATTAGGTAGTACATCTCATCCATCAAATTGTTGTTAGTTGTCGTCCGTCAGCTCCCGCGCATGGCGACCTTAAGTGTAACAGAATTAAATGTTGTCTGGTCCTGTGTCATGTCCATGATCTTTGGTATGTGTGAGTTTAGTGTTGTGGCTATTACCTCTCAGATTAGTAAAGTTCAAAATTTGTTAACATAAAGTTTTAGTGGGGGTATGAGGAAAACATTCACCCTCATGCATTGCTGGTGTAAATTATAGATTAATAAAGCTTCTATAGAGGGAATTCAGCAATGTCTCTCCAAGTTAAAAATACATAATTCCTTTTGCCTAGTTGCCTAGTAATTCTCCTTCTAGGAATGTATCCAGTAGATATACTCGCACGTGGCCTAAATGACGTGTGCACAATAAGATTCATTTGGAAGGAACTTAAGTATCCAACTGGTCAAATCAATTCTGATACGGTGAAACACTATTCAGTCATTAAAGAAGTAAGACAGCTCTTTCTGTGCTGATGTGGACTTTAGGATGCGTTCGTGTGGGTGTGCACGTGCTTGCGTTTGTGGGTGTTAGGTGACAAGAGAAAGACTGAGTCTAGCATGTGTAGGCTGAAAACACTTGTGTTAAAGAAAAAAATCGTGTTCATCTATCTTCTCAAGGGAGACGCAATTACTTGGCTGGGATTGTTCAACTGGCAGCAAGAGACAGATGGGAGACATGGTTTTCATTTTCGCGTCTTTTGTATGTTTTTAAACTTATGCCTTGTCTGTGTGTGTGTGTGTGTTTGTGTTTGCATGCGCCCACTAAGTTTAGTGGTATTTCTAATCTTTATTTTTTAGGTATTTACTAAACATTGCCTTTACAAATCTGAATAATTCACAAAGAAGAGTGAATTATTCACACTCTTCTAAATTTATTTTTATACACTGAAAAAAAATATGCATGCCATACTAATGAGTCTGGTGTATCAAAGAGTGTCAAAATGCTCTTTTATAGGATCAGAAAACCAGATATTTTTATAAGGCAAAACCAAAACCCATTGTCGTCAAGTCGATTCTGACTCATAGTGACCCTATAGGACCGTGTAGAACTACCCTAGAGGGTTTCCAAGGAGCAGCTGGTGGATTCGAACTGCCTAGCAGCCGAGCTCTTAACCACTACGCCACCAGGACTCCTTTATAAGACAATATCTAAATAACTAAATAAATAGCTATCTAAATAACTCAGTAAAACACAAGACGTAGGTACTTGACCAATTCTTCAACTTATTACATATGTAGTCATGAGGTCACTTAAGCTCCATTTCCTTGTTATTAAGTAGCCCGAGCTTTCTCTGTCAAACACACAGTAAGGTAAGATTTCAATGACGTAACGTATGTGAAAATATTTTGTACGTAAAAGAATTCCAAATGTAAATTCCTGTTACAGAAAATGTGGACTTTGCTGAAGGAAACTTTAATAAAGCATCTATTTAAGATTGATTATTGGCAAAATTATTATAGCTTTTCCTATTTGCTTACTTCTGCCCCTAGGTGCAAATGTTCGCATGCTAGCCTTGCATCAGCTGAAAGCTTACCTGTACCTACTTCTCTCCTTGTGTATGTCCTGGGTCTTGTTCCTCAAGAACTCTGCTGATAAATTAATCCTGCCTGTTCGTTTCTTTCAGCTCTCTCTACAGTACCTCCTTCCGTGTTAGGAAAAGCATAATAGGTTAATTTCTACGCCAAAGGGATACGCATATTTATTTATGGCTTTGTCTTGTGTCTTTTTCTCTAACTATGCCAGACTTTTAGGTGAGCTATTTAAGCCTTCCATGAAATAATAAAGGAAGATGTGTGATTATCTTTCTGATTTAGGAGGAACTCCATTCGCTTCCAAGTAGTTAAGCTTTGCAATTTAAATGAATGTAGGCATTTTTTTTACATAAAATGTTCTATATGAATGTCGATTTTTCTAAATGGAAATGACCTAGTCTGATGAAAGATTGAAGCAATATCACTATTTAAGTGTAGCATAATTTTTAATGTCTTCCACCAAAATCTCATTTTACTTGAAATGGCACCATAGCTGTCAGAGCGCCGCACACAGCGTTTAAAATAAAATGATATCTAAATGATCTCGCAATGCCTATTTGGAAAAGTTGTAACATAGCTTAATTTTTTTTTTTTTTAATTTAGGGAAAATGATCAAGCCCTCACTGCCTCACTACAACTTCCACCATTTTCAAGCATTTCTGAGGATAGTAGAAGGCAGTGAGTAGAAGCGGCTTTATAATAGAGACAGCTACAGCAGAACTTTCTTTTGGTAGACAATCAGCGATCTGAGAACAGATTAAATTCGATTGTCTGGGAGAAATATTAATTAATTTCTGATTTTTGCATTTCCTGATTGGCAACATGTATCTGACGAGAGCATTTTAGTTTGGACTGAGTGAAGCTTGGGGAGCAGATAGGTGCTGATGTTCAGATGCAGGATGACCCAGCCCAGACTGACTTCCAGAAACCAAAAAGCAGGAATGCGAAGATTGGTGGGCCACTAGCTTCATATACCATTATGGCGTAAGCTGTATCCACAGCCCCTTATTTTCTTCATTCATATACCAGCAACCGAACTGCCTTTTACAACGCCAGGTCAGAACGTTCAAAAGATCAGATGTGTTTAATACGCTTTAATTGCAGTAGTTCGCAGCTGTATCTCCTGTTGTTCCTTGAAAGGAAATGGGGATTGGAAGGGAGGAATGTTTAGCCAATATTTTGTTTTCCACTTATACTAAAGGATGCTACATTACACCCATGAGCTTGCCCTGGAGGACATGGATTGGTTCGCGTAATAGTTGTTGATCATGACAATGTAGACTTGCTTTCTGAACCGCAGATGGCTTGCTTACGGAGTCCACTGTGTCTCGTATCTTATTCTCATCCATCTAGAGTCTTCAGGTTAGTTTCCAATCTCTCTCTGATAATCCGCTCTCTAGGTGAACCTGGGAACCATCAGCCATCTTGACATTGTGACATGAGTCAATGTTCCTCTCTTATTCGGCTGCTAACCAAAGGCTGGCAGTTTGAATCCACCAGGCGCTCCTTGGATAAACTCTGTGGGGCAGTTCTACTCTGTCCTATGGGGTCGCTATGAGTCAGAACCGACTCGACAGCAACGGGTCTCTTACACATGGTGTGGAAGGCAAAGAGCAGGCTGACGTTCCACAGAAACAAAAGGAAGTTCCCTCTGCGTTGCTGTTGTACAGTGAATCATGCTACCCACGACAGGTGTGTCTCGTGTTCACAAATACTAACATTGTAAACCTAGTGGCGTTCACCATTAAATGCACCCCTTCCACAGACCAGCTCCAGGATTCACATACTGCGTTGGCACATGAATTCACATCGCATTCACATGACTTACTGGGCACTTAAATACATTATCTCAAGAAACTTACACAAGAAACCTATGTTATGGACTGAATTGTGTCCCTCCAAAATATGGGTTGTAAATCCTAACCTGTACGGCTGTGTTAGAATCCCATTTGGGAATATGGGTAGACTTTGTTACATTAACGAGACAGGGTTAGTGTAGAGTGTGTCTTGAATCAGTCTTGAGACAGAAGAGATTAAACAAGCAAGGGAGTAGCAGAGATGGAGGAAGGGAGATGCCAAGCCACATGAAGACTGCCCAGGAGCAGAAGCTAAAAGAGACAAGAACCTTCCTCCAGAGCCGACAGAGAGAGAAAGCCTTCTACCAGAACTGGCACCCGGAATTTGGACTTCTAGCCTCCTAAACTGTGAGAGAATAAATTTCTGTTTGTTAAAGCCACCCACTTTGGTATCTCTGTTACAGCAGCCCTAGATAACTGAGACACTCTATGAGGTAAATAGTAACAATACCATCCCAATGTCCTTTTTGTCATGGACTTTGTGTTGATTGTGAGTAGTACAAAAGGAATTTTAAATCTTAAAGTGTGTATAATAGATTCAGTACTCTTTTTTTTTAACTGTGCAGTCTAAAACACTTGTTCTTCATCTTTGAGTCACGAACCCTTTGAGAATCAGATGAACTAACATTATCAGAGGATCTCCTGCCCAGTTTCCGTCATCTCTAAGTTTTAAAGATCAAAAAATATTCCCAAAATTTTGAGGTTGATATTTGCATAACATGTCCTAACTTCCAAAGTGTGTTTTAGACACTTTCTAAATTAGACAGTTCTAAAGCATCTGCCTTCCCACTAAACACCTGCCTGACTTCAGCAAAGCACCAAACTTTTACTTGTCTCTTTTTCTTATTAAGAAAACTATTCGTCAACATCTTCTTGGCACTAAAATTTTATGAAGCCTTATGCATTATCTTACTGGATTTCAACATCCCTCTACTCCTCCCCCCACCACCACTACTACTATTACTACAGATCTAACTAACAATAATTTTATCCACATTTGACCTTCTCTCTATAATTTGCAAATGAATACCCAGGAGCAAGCTCTCCCACACCACACACACCTACACCCACAGACACAAAAAAGACTTCCATATACAGGGCTACTTGGCTTTATTTAAGTTAATAAACACACTTTTCACCCTTTGTCAGAAACCATAACGTTTTGAGAAAATTTGTCTTATTTAAAATTGAATCCTGTAAGACTTCTGTGAGATAGTCACTTAGCCAGTGAGTAAGACGAGCTATCCACTCAGTATCGATGTTTAATGTGTAGACTAGCTGGCAGCTATCCATCTGTCTACCTACCTATATGTCTATATGTCTGTCTATCTATCATCAATCTATATATCTCTATTGTTTTTAATAAATGAATACTGAAAAGTGATTAAAAATAAAAATAAACTTTTGTTTCTTTGTGAAAAATACATATCAAGTGAGAAATAAAACTTGTACTTGAAAAACTTATTTAAACAATTACTATCGCATATAAACTTAGAGATAAAACTAAAATATTCTTTATTCACAACTTCTAATCCCCATCTACCCTAGGAATCACCATATTAACAATTTGACATACAGCCTCTAGAACTTCTCTTTATAGATATTCTGCATATTTAGAGACTCTCAGGAATATATGGGAGTCTCTGGGTGGTACAAACCGTTAATGCCCCAGGCTACTAACCAAAAATTTGGAGGTTCAACTCCACCCAAGAGTGCCTCAGAAGAAAGGCCTGGCAATCTACTTATGAAAAATCATTCTTTGAAAAACCCTATAGAGCACAGTTCTACTTTGACACAGACAGAGTCACCAAAAGTCAAAGTCAACTCAGTGGCACTAGTTTTGGTTTAGAAATACGTGATTTTTTTTGTGTGTAAATGTATGAAAGATGATGTATGTTTACACAAATAGCACCAAGTAACCCGTGTTTTTCATCCTGATGTTTGCAATTATTATCACAACACATCAGTACATATAGATCTTCCCCATTCAGCTACATAGTATTGTGTGGTGTATTCAGCCAAAATGTATTTACTGTTCTACCACAGAAAGCCATTTAGAGTACCCTGTTACTGACTATTTAAAGATGGCGTGCACTTTTCACTGATTGACATGCTAACAAATGGAATCCTGAGTCACATAGTATATGCACATTTAACTCTACTGAATGTAATCAATTTCACTAACGAAGAGGTTGTACCAACTCTCATTTTCATTCAGTCTTTAGGTGTCCATTTCTCCATACCCTCACTTACACTTGAAATTGTCAATAATTTTGACAATAGTAAAAGTAAAATCCCATTGCTTTTAATATGCATTCCTCTGATAATTTGTGAGATTAAGCATATTTTCATAATTTTTTCATATCATATGTTTTTCTGTGAATTTGCTATTTACATATTTACTCATTTTTACTTATTCAATGTTTCATCTTTTTTATTAATTTGCTATTATATATGTATGTATATATACACAGATATATACAGATATATAGAGAGAAAGAGAATATTTTCTCCCAATCTGTTACTTACCTTTAGTTTTGTTTATGATATCTTTTGTCATGTAGAAGATTGTAAAGAATATTGAAAAGTAGTAGTGTGAAGATATTCACTGAAAACATTATTCTTGAGAGAAATGCAACATGTAAGAAATTCAGGAGTCTTTCAAAATATTTCTTTATATGCAATACTGGTTGATAGTCAAAGGTTTTGGAAGGAATCTCCCATAAATATAAAAGAAAGCACACATATCAATATTCCTTCTTCTAAGATTGTAATCTTTACAACAATTTCCTTAGGTAAGTATCAACACTTTCTCTATGGGAATAAAAAAGTAAATGTGGCTCAAATAATGATTAATAATTGGCTGTTATGTTGTTGTTAGATGCCATTAAGTCAGTTCTGAGTCATAGTGACCCTATGTACAAAAGAAGGAAATACTACCCGTCCCTTGTCATCCTCATAATCATTGCTGTGTTTGAGCCCATCATTGCAGCCACGGTGTCAATCCATCTCGCTGAGGGTCTTCCTCTTTTTCACTGACCTCTACCTTACCAAGCATGATGTCCTTCTCCGGGACTGGTCCCTCCTGATAACATGTCCAAAGTATGTGAGATGAAGTCTCGCCATCCTCGCTTCTAAGGAGAATTCTGACTGTACTTCTTTGAAGACATATTTGGTTTTTTAAAGGAGCCCTGGAGGTACAGTGGTTAAAGCGCACGGCTGCTAACCAAAGGTCATCGGTTTGAACCTACCAGCCACTCTGCAGGAGAAATAAAGATTTACAGCCTTGGAAACTCTATGGGGCAGTTCTACTCTGTCCTATAGGGTCGCAATAAGTAGGAATGAACTCGATGGCAACGGGTTTGGTTTTCTGGTTTTGGGGTTGAATAGATTTGGTAGAAACACCTACATTATCTCAAGGCTCAAAGTTAAGAATGCAATTTAAGTTTAGAATCAAGTATCAAAGGTGGACAGACACAGAGTGTCCACAGACACACAGGGGAAGTCCAAGGCAATGCAGTAAATGACTTCCATGTGACCATGGTGGTACCTGAGGCATAAGGAAGGTTAGAATTGGCAACATATGAACATTTGGACTGGAGGGTGGAGATAAACTTTACATCGACTGACATTTACTTAAATATCACTTAATCTTCAACATCTTCTCTGAGAAATCGACTGGGTAAGGTATGCCAGTAGCATCCTGGAAAAATTCCTATCTTGTAGTTTATCTCACTAGTTAGAATTACTGTCTTATCTCAGTTCTCACTTAGTTATAAGCCCAATATGAATAGAAAATGACTGTTCTTTGTCAATGTATCGTAGGATCTAAACTATATGTTCTCAGTAAATATTGGCTAAATGAAAGATTGGCTATAATTACATCTGATCCTGTTAGTTTACAGACGTGACTATCCTGGTAATACGACCGTTATCAGCATTGTGGATATTGCATATAGTCAGTGCAGGAGGTTTCTTCCGTCCAGTTACATTTGTACATACTTCAGCAAATTTCTGTGTAGGTTTATTCTGATTCTGAAATATTTCGATATAAGCTACACAAATTAATGTTCCCAGAGTTGTTTCAGTTTTTTTTATTGTTGTGCTTTAAGTGAAAGTTTAGAATTGAAGTTAGTCTCTCATACAAAAATTTATACCTACATTCTTATGTGACCCTGGTTGCTCTCCCTATACTGTGACAGCACACTCCTCCTTTTCACTCCAGATTTCCAGAGTTGTTTCGGTTTTGATTATGACATAGAAGATATTAAAACCAAAGGAAATATTACACGAATTAATAATACAATACAGTACAATAGCATAAGACAATGCACTTTAAAACAGGCATTTATGACTTAATAATAGAATTCCTGATAAGCTGTCTGTCAGAGCTAAAGTAGAGCTAGTATAATAATATGCCTGCATAATAGAAGAGCATTGATGGAAATTTTTCATGACTGATGATAAATTGGAGCTGGCTTCCTGCAAAACAAATTATCCAGCTATATGGTGACTTTCCCAAAGAACACATTTGCGTGATCTTTGAGTTCACTGCTGGAGAGACTCTAAATAATAATCAGGTCATAAAGCCAGAGAAAGACATTTTAGATTGCCACGTAATTTGCACTGAGAACTTTGAGAACTGCAATAGAGGCTGAGCTCTAGTAATCCTTCTTTGGATAATAATGGAAATAATTAGGGAGGCTTCAGTCTGTCTCTGTAAAGTTTACTGTCCTAAAGGTGTGAGAGCAAAACATTGAAAGCTGTTAATGGCTTTGTTGAGTGTTGAGTCTAATCAGGCAAGTTTTACCATCTGACACAAGGGGGTCTTTGCTGGTGAAAACTGGAGTCACTGTTGCAAAGAACATTCAGATTCTTGCACACTTTTCACCTGCCTGAGCAAACACTATGGGAAAGTCACGATATACCCGCCCGAGCAAACGCTATGGGAAAGTCACGATAGACCGGCCCGAGCAAACGCTATGGGAAAGGCACTATATACCCGCCCGAGCAAACACTAT